>NC_091704.1:24560454-24863484 GCF_041296265.1 Equus caballus
CCATTCTGATTTCTCCAATAACAGAGTCCTTCAGATGGAATACAAAGTGTTAAAGTCCACGCTACATCAAGCGATTTCTGAGCAGAATTATTATAAAAGAAAAAAAAAATCCATCCATATCACTTAAGTTAAACACTGGTTTGTCTCTACCAAGTCTTGTGCTGACCCCTAGCACCTTTCAGCAAAGTTTCACAAGTCCTTACAAATGAAACAAATGGAAAGTGCAAGATTACAGAAATTGCAACCAACCTGAAATTAAGCTTACAGTTGTCCTATTTTAAAAAGCTTTGTAACACAGGGCGGAGAGCTTCTTTTTTTACAAATGTTCTGACCCACAGAAAGAGACAATATTAGTCATGTTATATTCAAGCCAAAAGAAACTTAATTTAAGGATTTTTTTTTCCCTTAAAGATTGGCACCTGAGCCCGCCCACCCCGCGGCGGTGGCGGCGACAGCTGCGGCAGCCCGCGCCGCCCCCTAGACCGCGGCTCCCGGGGCAAGCCCGAGCACGGCGGGCAGCTCGCGGCGCGGCGGCCCCGGGGGACGGGAATGTTGCCAGCGCGGGCGCAGAGATGCCGGGCAGCGACACCCCGCTCACCGTGGACCCGACCTACTCCGACCCGGGCCGGGACCGCTGCAAGAGATGGGGTGAAGTTCCCAGTGAAGGGGGCGTGGCGGGCATCTCGATTACCTGGCACTTTGGGAAGCCAGAACCGACTGGTCACCTCGTTCCCTTATGCGTTTTCTACCCTGGCAACTGAAAGCTGCCATCTAGTCAGAGAGAAAGTTGGGTACCCTAGGAGATCTGGATCTCACAGTTGGTTAGCACACAGGGATGCAGGAAAGAGTGGGACTATCCTGTGTTCAACTTGCGAAGAAAGTAGGGAGTTTTTATCTTGTGAACACTTGCAGTTTGAAAATCTGGGACTTGAAGTATGGCTGCTGTGTGTGTACAGATTCTGTCACGGTCGTTGTCCTTCTGACTTCAAATCTGAAAGCACTCCTGCCATGTCTCTTTCAGGTAGAGCGTCATGACATGAATACCCTAAGCCTGCCCCTCAACATACGCCGAGGGGGCTCAGACACCAACCTCAACTTCGACGTACCAGATGGCATCCTGGACTTCCACAAGGTCAAACTCAGCGCGGACAGCCTGAAGCAGAAAATCCTAAAGGTAACAGAGCAGATAAAAATAGAGCAGACGTCCCGTGATGGGAACGTGGCGGAGTATCTGAAGCTGGTCAGCAGCGCGGACAAGCAGCAGGCCGGCCGGATCAAGCAAGTCTTTGAGAAGAAGAATCAGAAGTCAGCTCACTCGATCGCCCAGCTGCAGAAGAAGTTAGAAAAGTATCATAGAAAGCTCAAGGAGATCGAACAGAACGGAGCCTCCAAAAGCTCAAAGGACTTTTCCAAAGACCACCTGGAGGACATCCAGCACTCTCTGAAAGATGCCCACGCCAAGTCTCGAACGGCGCCCGGCAACATGGAGAGCGGTAAATCGGGCATGCCAGGGGTGTCCCTCACTCCCCCCGTGTTCGTCTTTAATAAGTCCAGGGAGTTTGCCAACCTGATCCGTAATAAGTTTGGCAGCGCCGACAACATCGCTCACTTAAAAAATTCCTTAGAGGAGTTTAGGCCCAAGGCGAGTGCCAGGGTCTACGGGGACAGCGCGACCATTGTGAACAAGCCCAAGTATGGCAGTGACGACGAGTGTTCAAGTGGCACCTCGGGTTCCACCGACAGTAATGGGAACCAGTCGTCCGGGCTGGTGGAGCCAGCACGCTGGACAGCCAGGGGAAGCTCACCATGATCCTGGAGGAGCTGTGGGAGATCAAGGACACCCAGGCACAGCTGGCTGAGGACATCGAGGTGCTGAAGGTGCAGTTTAAGAGAGAATATGGTTTTATTTCTCAGACCCTGCAAGAAGAGAGATACAGGTACAAGTGACTGGAAGACCAGCTCCATGACATGACGGACCTGCATCAGCACGAGACAGCCAACCTGAAACAGGAGCTGGCCAGCATCGAGGACAAGGTGGCCTACCAGGCCTAGGAGCGCTCGCGGGACATCCAGGGAGCCTTGGAGTCCTGCCAGACTCGCATCTCGAAGCTGGAGCTGCACCAGCAGGAGCAGCAGACGGACACCGTGAATGCCAAAGTTCTCCTGGCAAGTGCATCAACATGGTCCTGGCCTTCATGACTGTGATCTTGGTGTGTGTGTCTACCATCACCAAGTTCGTCTCGCCCATGATGAAGAGCCGCTTCCACATTGTCGGCACCTTCTTTGCTGTGACTCTTCTTGCAATATTTTGTAAAAACTGGGACCATATTCTGTGTGCCATAGAAAGGATAATAATACCAAGATGAGGCTCGCTGCTTGCTGTCCTCCAGTTCTTTCAAGTTGTTATTTTAAAGAAAACTCTGTGCATTCTCCCAAACTTTAAAAAGAGGTGGTGCCGACGGAAGATTACGAGGAGGACTGGGCTGTGCGTTGTAAATAACTCCGAGTCTCTGAACTTGGTAGCAGTTACCAACTCAGCCCTCTGCTTAGTTAACGTGACTCTGTTTCCGAGCTCTCCCCACCTTGCTCTCTGCCTTAATCAGACCAGATTTCCTGCCCACCTGACTAGCCCAGCGTAGTAAACCTCTGATTATTGACCACCTGCATAACTAGTGATCCAGAAGAAAAAGGGTTTTCAATCTCTGTAGCGTCTTTCAAAATTGAGCTTTACTGTTGCCAGTGGTGCGTTTTCCCTGAGTCCTGTATGCAGCAAGGATGTGCCACGACTTGGGGACGGGACGGAGCACAGGCGCTGGCTGTGTTGAACACTTGTGGCCCATGGAAGCACAGGAAATCCCGAGTAATCTGCCCTTCTTGTCCACAGATGCCCATAGTCCCGTATATACCCAGTGTCCACAGTGGTCAATTACGTGTGACTCTTCGTAACATGGAAATCTCATCACACACCCATTTATCTGTCAGAAGTCTGACTTAGGTGTTCTGTTGCACTTTAGGTGGTAAAACACGAGGGTTTATGAATGGGGCTTTGCCTCCTCACCCCCAGGGAGCCGCACACCTGATTTCCTCTTCACAGGCTATCGAATGCCCCACCTTCAAAGCATACAGAAATGCTTCCAAACCCCTCCTCAAATCGTGGTTTTAACGTTAATTCGGGGTCCTGCGAGCACTGCTCTGGAGTTTGTCTCTCGGCAAATCTTAATTGTGAGAAACCGCTTTCGAGGATGTGATTCACTTTATTCACAGGGCTGCGAGGGATTGCAAAGCTTACTCAGTAAATGAAAACAAATGATGCTCATCCTGCAGGGTGTTTTTCTCGGAGAAGGACAACAGGCTCATAGTTTATTAAACTAACGTGCACTGAGATAGGAACCCTGGAAGCAGGAAGAAGGTATGGCATGTGGTCTAAGTGGGTGGCAGTTAGATCAGTGGGAACAAATGACTTGGATGAAGATGGAGAATGTCCTCTTAGGACCCTGAAAGACCAGGGGGAATAAAATAAATTAGATCCAGTGTCTGAGTCAAGGTCGCCACATGTCTCTTAGGATCTTACTGAAAGTAAGTTCTAAGGTAATAGAGTGGCCACACTTCCACTGAGGTGAGAGCATTCAAAGTTGACATCTTTGGCCTCTTTGGGGATGCCATTCACTGCCTTTAGCCCAGATGACACTTTCCTTTAAATCTCTTTCCCTGTGTACATAACAAAAAGGAAAACAGAGAAGATTTTAACAGAAACTGCTATTCAGCCCACCGCCCCCGCCATCATGTGAAGGCGGAAAGATACATGTTAGTGTACATTTTCTTCTAGAAAACATCAGATTGCCCAGATTAAGTGCAATATTTTGCAAACAGCTGCCCTTAGGGAAATCTCCTGAAAAAATGTGACAGTGTGCCATGGTCTGAGAGAATGGAACAGTCGAGCATTTTGTACCAGTCCAGTGTGTGTGAGACTCATACAACTCAGAGCTTTCTCTTTTTTTTTTTTAAGTTTACAATTCAGTGGTTTTAGTAAATTCACAAACTTAGGCAACTATCTAATTCCATATCTAACTCAAGCTTTTTAAAATAATAAACATCATTTCTTGAAACCTTTGGCTATATAGTATTCTGGATTCAGGGAAGAGGGAGTTACTAGTCCCACCCCCATCTCGTGGCTGTGTCAGACTCTCCCTGGGTCCCCCAAGTTGGCTGTCAATACACTGTGATCCATCAAATCCAGGGGACAGAAAAGGGTTCCAGGCCCAGGGCAGGAAGGGAGGAAGAATGGTATGCTTCCTTTTGCTTTTATATTTCAATGGCTGGCATCCCCCTTTATCTGTGGGCATCAGTCTCCATGTGGGCTGAGGGCTGGGTGCAACTTACACCCCTAAAATAAGCGGCCTCCTGGGTGGGCTCCTTTTGATCTCTATGGATCTTTCTCAGGCACTTTGGACATGCCAGGGGTTGGGGTGGGTGTAGATGCTGCTGTTAGTTTAGGGAGAGTGAGATTTCTAGTCCTGGAGGTTAAGGGCTCTGGAAGGATTCCAGAAAACTTGGGGTTCCTTCTCAGCTCTCCACATTCTGCTCGTCGCTCAGCCTAGCAAGTTTGCTTTGGCGCTTTCCAGACCTGTGAACAGTGAGTCTCCTCCCCAGGGGGAGAAGTGGAGAAGAAGACGGAAAGGAGCACAGTCCGCTCCCTCCAGTCTAGAGCAGTTAACAGAAGATGCTAGAAACTGGCTCTCTTCAGAAGTATCATGGCGTCTAAATCAGCCCACCTGGTCATGAATTCTTTTTAAAGAATTCTTATTTCCAATGATTCTCATTAAATATCAAATAATGTTGTTTTCACCTGGATGTGCTCAGCCTGCACAGCATATTTATTTTGGAGTCTTGCTGAAAGTTCCTGAAGCTTTTTAATAAGATGGTATACTCCAAGGAGACTTGCACTCTCTCTCTGCAGTTTTTTATTCTCGTCTTTGGGAATGAACCCCCCTACTGCTTGTTTTCTTCACTGTGTAAGGAGATTAAATAAAGTTTTATAAATATACAATTAAAAATAGTGATCTAGCTATGACATATCCTGGAATTGGATATTTAATTTGCATTTAAGCCAACACCCTTTTCCCCCACCTTTCACACGTGGTAAACGTCTCGTGCATGCCTAAAGATGACAACAAGCTGTTGGACGGGTGAGCACCTGCTCACTCAGTGAACATTCATGAGGAATTTAGGACGCTGGCCCTTGGATTCTAGCACTGGGCTTTTTGGTGACATATTATTTTCATGATCACCAAGATAATGGTAGTTTGCTGAGGACAAAACAAAAACCTAAAAATACTCTCTTGGGGGTTTTGAATCAGTTAGTCCAGCTTATATCTTGAGTATGATTAAGCCAGAACAAAACATCCTCCCCCAAACCCCCCCAAAAAAGTCAAACTTGTAATGAAGCAGAAAACAAAAGGACTCCACTGCTGGTTTTGGACAGTGAAAGTAGGATCAGTCCCAGGTTTCTAGCTTGTCCCATTAGTGGTTTTGCTTACATAGTTGCTGTAATCTATTGATAAACTGAAGTCTTCTGACGCTGCTCCCCTTTGCATTTCAGCCCGTAATGCTGTTATCCCTGTCTGTCAATTAGCATCCATGCGATTCTAGCCCTTCTCCTACTTTGTCACTCTTGTTTTCGTTTGAATATTGCCCCACTATGTATGTTTATTGCCCTGCTATTTCTCTGGCACATCAGGTTTAACTATGTTCAATAATAGCGAGGGGAACCAGCTTCCCTCAGGCAACTAATTACTTTTGTCCTTTTTGTTTGGATTTGAAATACCGAATTATTTTGCATCCAATGGGAACGCTTTTGTATTGAATCAAATCTAATTATGTTGGTTGGGGAAAACATTTAAATATACTTGTTAATATGAATGTGTGATTAAACAACCTATTTTGCGTATTTCTATAATTTTGAGGAACGAGGATGGGGGTAAGACAAAATGGCATTATTTAAAATTCAGGGCTTTATCTGGAGAGAGAGATTGCAAGAAGTGTAGCACGTGTGCTGAGGAAGGAATTGATCTAAAAAGACCAATCCCTGGGAAGAATGAGATTGGCCTGTTTACATCAGAAGTATTCAAGAAGCTAGAAGAAAAATAGTACAGTTAATAAGAGTTTGGTAACCCCTAAGCTGTAAAGCAGAACTAACCTGCGATTTTCTAAAGTCAGTACAATTCTCTGTTTATAAGAAGCTGGAAAGTAATGTAGCTCGATTGTTTTGGGAACGATTTATGTGTTACAATTTTAATTTATTTAAAGCTGTGTTTGTCCAAAGAGAAGTGTTTCAACAAAACGTGCTCTCCGTCAAAGATCTGTTTAGGCAGTAGTTAGCAGCTGTGAAAGTAGAAACTGGAAGTGTTTATTGTGAGGTCTGTGGAGAATTTCCATTTTGTGGGATCCTATGTAGTTTTGTGTCAGCCTAAAATTGTGAATTCTCTGGAGATCTTCACCCCATTCAAAGCAGGAGCCTTTATTTTTTTAAACAAACACTTGATGTTAGCTTTGATGTTAAATAAAGAGCTAGGTTTCTTAAATTTAAAAAAAAAAAAAGATTGGCACCTGAGCTAACATCTGTTGCCAATCTTCTTTTTTTTTCTTCCTCATCTTCTCCCCAAAGGCCCCCAGTACACAGTTGTATATTCTAGTTGTAGGTCCTTCTGGCTCTGCTATGTGGGATGTCACCTCAGCATGGCTTGCCAAGCAGCGCCAGGTCCACGCCCAGGATCCAAACCGGTGAAACCCTGGCCTGGAGAAGTGGAGCACACAAACAACCAGTCGGCCATGGGGCCGGCCCCAATTTAAGGATTTTTGGAAGAAAAAGTCAGCTGGTTGTTTTTTCCATGTTTTAAATTAAGAATGTGGAATGAAAACCCTTATTTACCTAGTAGTAGAGATTGGAAATACATGCTTTAGCATATGTTTATAGCTATTGCATGGTAAAAGACACAGAGGAAAAAAAAGCAGGGAAAGAGGAAAGTTCAGGAAACCCTGAGTTACATATTTTAACCTGTCCACAAACCCTAGAGGAGCCTTCAGGTACCATGGGAATCGGAATGTATATTATCATTGCTCTCTGAAGTTCTTTTTAGCTCTCTAGGACTTATAATTCTTCCCTTTACCTAGGGAAAAGCTTCTATCTCATTTTCAGACGGCAGCAATGTTTTCAAAATAAGACTTATTTTTCCTTGATCTCCTGAGTGTTTGCACCTGAATACATAAATGATTTTGAAGTTTTTGTAATATGATTTTTGTCTTGGTAAAACTGATAAAGTTGCTCATCATTTCTGGGAAAGTCCCTTTAACTTTCAAAACTTCCCAGATGGACTTATGTCAGTTCTTTGTAGATTGAGTGTTGCTTCTATTTTCAGAGAAATCTCTAAACTTTTCTGGATATTAAGTTTTCCACTTAGAAAAATCACTCAGCTGACTTGGATGGTCTCCAGGATCCATCCTAGCTTTAATATTTAATCACTCTATCTTTAAATTTGCATTTGGAATCAGTATTTATTTAACGATTCTAAGCATCCCTCCCACATACTTTAACGTTCAAACAAAATCTATTTTTGTTGGATCAGTCATAACAGGAATAACCCATATTTTCTTTCCTGAAGTGAAAATATTTCTGAGAAAAAAATGTGAAATGTGCTGACTCTCCTCTGCTACTCCAATTTGAATGAAGAAATTACTTCAAAGGTCTCCTGGGAGAAAGTGTCCTGGGTGCTACACCTCCTGCTTCAGGGTTTCTGCTTTCTTTCTCTGACTGGTCTCCACTCTGACCAACTTAACGTGACTCTATTTGGACCATCCCTGACCTTTGAGTCTCTTCATTAATTAACAACCAATATTTTATCATTACTTTTCTAAGATTTAACAAAATGAATAAGACCCAATCATTGGCCTCAATTAATTTAAAATTTAGAAGTATAAGTTTGTAAACAACTCCCTATAATAGAAAGCAGCCATGATAGAATATCGAGAAAGAAAACTGTTACAGGAACATAGAGAAATGACAGTTTGTTACACCTCAGATGTATTAAAGAAGACTTCAAAAAGGAGGCAGTGTTTTAGTTGGACTTTGAAGGAAGAGTTGGCTTTCGATCTTACAGTAATCGAGCCTTTCAGGAGGATGAGGAACAGCAGGAACCAATCCACGTTCCCCTCCACCCTTCCAACCAAAGTATGTCTTGTCTCTGAAGTAGAGCTGCAGATGACTGAGAACATGCTGCTTCAGTCACTCTAGCAACAGATGTATTTTCTCTTTCTTTGAGCACTTAATGCATGCCCAGCACTGGTCTAGGCACTGGGAAACACAACATTGTCTCTGCCCTCATGGGATGAGGAGGTGGCATGGATTAAATGATGCTTTTTAGATGTCCACCAGATCTAAGATAGTATGAACCATTAATGTTCAAATTTCCTACTCATTTCTTTTTTAGAATTTACATACTTATTAAAAATTATATTGAAGACAGTAGTAAGTGAGCTCCATTGAATAATAAAGTAACTTGTTATTCCCCTGGAGCTGAAAAAAAAATTTAAGAGATTTTATTTTCAGGTAATAATCAGATGATATTTCTCTGAGTAGCTGAAGAATCTGCAGCAAATGCTGAGACAGTCCTCAAGCCTTTAAGTTTCTTGTTTTTATCATGCTTTGGGCTGGGAAATTTTGAGAATAATGAGCTAAATAAAGTACTCCAGCTGTCCATCAACTCTTCTTCCACATATGGCTTAAGCTCTTTTTTTTTTTCTGAAGTTCCCCATTAGGTATGTAACAGCTATTGTTTATTACAGATTAGGGCATTTTGGTGAGATGGAATGTGCAACGTATCGTATTGAAAACAATGAAGCAGAGAAAAGGAGGAGAGCAAGAAGACCCCCAAACTATTCATATTCAGAGCTTGAAGGGATCTCTGAAACAGAACAATTGGCCCAGACATCAAATGGGTGGGAATGTCTTTGATGCACCCTCAGGTGAGAAAAATGTGTGGTTCATACATGACCTCTTATCCTTTGCACAAGACACATGTCACTAATTGAATGTGATGATTTTCCTAGTTGAACCTGAACATACCATGATATTCATTATCACAAAGTCAGGGCGATTAAACTATTCTCAGTCAGAATTAATGAACAAATTAAAATCTATTTATGATCCATGACCTTTTCCAAATATGTCATTTTACAGATGTAGAAACTGAGGATGAGAGAGTAGTCCTAATGCCTCCCTTCATCTAATTAATGTCAAGGCATGAATAATAACCTGTGGTTTTGTCCAGGTCTTTTCAAAAAATTATTCAATCATTCAATATTTACTGAATACTTGCTATCTGCTAGACTAGGCACTAAATATTGGGTTACACATATGAAAAAGCCATTATTAAAAATTTCAGTGGCTTTTAAAAAATACATCAATGGAATGACTTCAAGCTTTTCTGATTAAGCAGTGAAAATATTTAAACATAAAATAATGAATTTTGACATTTCTAGTCAGTTTGGGGAAAAAACATATACCTTCTAAATTTTTCTAAAAGTGCTATAAAGGAAATTTTAATGGCTGCTTAATTAACGTTTATTTTTGCCAGCTTGCTAGGTTTAAGGAGGTCAAATTCAGATAACACCGAAACACTGTGCTGTTACATATTTTAATATTCTGTGTACCCACAGTACCTTGAGTCTCCTAGATATTTACTGTGTTCTCTATACTTCTGCTGAAGTTATGAAAGAATTAAGACTAAATTGGGAATCAAAAGAACAGGATTCTAATATAATCTCTCCATTAATTACCTGTGTGCCATTGGTCAAAAAATGTGATCTTTCTGGAGTCTGAAAAGTCTTAGTAAAATGAAAGAAGCAGGGGAAAAAAACACTAAAGATTATTTTTGGTTTCAACAATAACTAAAAGCATAGTATTGATAAATGGTTCTTTTTTGTTTCACAACTGTTCTTATGTTTTTCTTTTGTAAATTCTGTTTGTGTCTACCCTTTTATACCTGAACTAGTCTGTTTACAAACAAAATTAGCAAAGTGAAGTCTGAATATATACAATTTGAATAATTCAAATTAAACTTCTAGGTATTAGAAACATGATTATTGAAATTAGAATCTCAATAGATAGATCAAACACAAATTTAGGTGCAGCTGCAGGAAAATAAAAATAAGAAGATATACCTGAAGAAAATGTACAGAATGAAGCACGGAGAGAAATGAACACACAGTTTGCAACATTTTAGTTGAAACCAATTCATGGATGTTTTCCATAATTGTCCATTTTAGTATACTATATTATCGCTTTAGCAATAACAAGGTATTTTATCATGTTGATATAAAATAATTTACTTGACTGATTCTCCATTCATGTGTATTTAAAAGTTGTTTTAGGGGCCAGCCCAGCGGCTAAGTGGTTAAGTTTGCACACTCTGCTTTGGAGGCCCAGGGTTTCGCCGGTTCAGATCCTGCGCGCCAACATGGCACCGCTCATCAAGCCACGCTGAGGTGGCATCACACATAGCACAACCAGAGGGAGCTACAACTAGAATATACAACTATGAACTGGGGGGCTTTGGGGAGAAGAACAACAGCAAAAAGAAGATTGTCAACGGATGCTAGCTCAGGTGCCAATCCTTAAAAAAAAGTTGTTTTAATTATTTTTGCTTGTGATATTTTGGCATTCAATATTGTGAAACAGATAGCTAACAACAGTCTCATTGTTTTTCCAGTGTGAAAACATATTTCTTCTTCCTAGATTCTTGTATTATCTGTTCTTTGCTTTTAAATCTAGGGAGTTTCTTCAGGCAATATCTAATTGTCTGCTTTGCTTTTTTCTCCTCCTTATAAGTCATGGATTATTTTGATATTCAAATTCAGGTCTTTTTCCATTTTAGGAAAGCTTTATTAATATTAGTATTAATATCATATTTGAGTTCTCTTTTTGTTCACTCCTGGGACATCAATTATTTCATTTTTTATGGCACCTATTCAGTCTTCCATATATATCATTTTCTCCAATCTCTTCCATTGTGTTCCAGATGCGTACCGAGATCATCCATGACAATATAGATATAACTTTTTACAAAATTAATACTGTTTTTCTTTTCACTGACTCTAATACAGTTTTTAATTTTTCCACAAATTTCTCTTGTTTTCCAGTTCTACTCTATGTTGGTGGATACATGGCCAATTAAAATTGTATATATTTGTGTTGCACTGTTAGTTTTTACAAATATGAAGTTGATTGGGCATTCTGTTTTCTTCAACCTAATAAATTATGGTCATCATTTAATTGGCATTTTAGTTCATATGGGGAGAGTATAAATCATTCTTATCTATGGAATTCAGGTACATACTGATTTTCACTACTTCACTCAAAACCGGCTTGTTGAGAACTGCTCAGGGTCTGAGGTATGACTCTATTTGCAAACTAATAAGTAATAGGGCCACACTCTCATGGGTGCAGGCAGAAGATATGAGACTGAGTCTGAGACAAAATACTTTTTACTCACACCAACAGCAGTAGTCAGGGTATTAGCATTTTCACCAGTTTTCCTAATCTCAATTCCTACAGAATGATATGAATAAGGCCAGGTGCTATGGGCTGAATGTGTCTCCTCAGAATTTGTTATGTTGAACCCCTAGTCCCCAATGTGGTGGTATTTGGAGGTGAGGCCTTTGGGAAGTAATTAGATTTAGATGAAATTGTAAGAGTGGAACCACTGTGGTGGGATTACCGCCCTTACAAGAAGAGGAAGAGACCAGAGCTCTCTCCTTGCCCCCCATATGAGGATACAGCAAGACTGTAGCCATCTACAAACCAGGAAGAGGGCCCTTAGCAGACCTCAAATCTGCTGGCACTTTGATCTTGGTGGTGCCAGCTTCCACAATTGCGAGAAATAACTGTCTTGTTGTTAAAGCCATGCAGACTGAATTACTTTGTGATAGCAGCCCAAACTGACTAAGACACCAGGTAACACCTGCACACACAGTGGGTTTTCTTGCAGGAAAGGAACCTCAAGCTTAGAAAACCTGAATCTTTTATAACAGGCAGTACTTGAACTTTGTTCTAGAAGGAAGCATTATCTTTGTTATATTAAGCAGTAAAGAAACCTCCCTTTGCTCTGGGAAGATGCAAGATACTATGTTTATCTTCCAAGGCTGTTTGTTATACAAATATCCTTGAAAACATAGTCTGGAACAAAGCAGACAGTGCCTCTGCTTGCAAGATGTGCAGAAATGAGAGAGACCTATGGAGAGTTGTCTCCCAACATAAACAAGTCTCAAATACATTTGGCCACACATGACAGAAAACTTCACTAATGATGATTTACACTAGATACTGACATATTTGCCCCATTGATCGTGCAAAAAATGTCTAGGGGCAAGGGGTCCAGGGCTGGTTTGGTGGCTCAGTGACATCATAAAGGACCAAGCCAGCTCCTTTCTATCCTACCTTGGCTTTTACTGACAAGCTGGTTGCCCCATGGTGGCAACGCGACTGTTACACTCCACATGTGACATCCACATTCAGGACATGAAGAAGATGGAACAGGCTGTAACTGAGTCAAGAAGGTTAAAACCTTTCCTAAAGCCCTCAGCTTGCACGTGTTCACAAAAATTATGTCCTGTAGTTGCCATAACTGCAAAGCAGTTTGGAGAAGCAGGTATTTTTATCTGGCAATTTAGCCCTAACTATTGTGGGATAATCCTTCCTCCATAATGGGCCTTCGAACGCTGTTCCAAGTCCTGATCTCCAGTGCACGGAAGAACCTCTCTGCAATCCTGTGTAAGCAGAAACCCCACGGCTACAGTTTTCTTTGTGTTGCTGGGTACAATACCTGCTGCCCCTGGTGAATCAGTAAAGTGGAACAAAGCAGGCTGTTTTCCTCTCTACAGCTGAGGATAGTGCACTGCTGCACCTGGCATATTTGCAAGGTTGACAATCACTCCTCATTCCACAAATATTGGAACAGGCACTCAAAGATTAAGTGATTTTCAAAATAAAAGTCAATCGCAGAAACAGACCTAGAATGCCAGGATGCAGAATTACAGTTTTGTATTTTATGCTGTTTCCATGGTTACATTACTCACTTGAAATTATCATTGGTTTTTTTCCTAAACAATCTCTTAAAACAGTATCAGTTATATCTTCTTGGTAGATATGTCTAAATCTTGACTGAAGTATGGAAATAAATGTGAAAATATTCTTCTCTATATTTTTCTTCTTGCCTATGGAGTTAAACAGGTAATACTTACTGCTACCAGTAATGATGAGAAGGAATGGATATTCTTTACCAGCGCTTCAGACTTATATTTTTCATGTGGAAGCTTGGTGTTTTTCCAGCGTGTATGAAATCTAAAGCAAAAATTCAGCCTAACTCTCAACCTTTCCTACAATTTTACCATCCCTATGAAAATTTCCTATAAGCGAAAGATAACCCAGAGAATACACATATCCTTATATACAAATCTTTCCCAAAGGTATTCCACATTATAATGCACTGGTTCAGAGCAGAATCTTTGGAGTAAGAAAGATCTGTGAATTACCATTCTGGCACTTATTTGCTTTGCAACTTTGGGCAAGTTATTTAGCTTCTCAGATTAACTCTCGTTATCTGCAAAATGATTACATAGCAATGCTTATCTTGCAAGACTATTATAAGAATCAAATGAGATTAGATCAGCAAAACTTTAACACAGTCCTGGAATTTAGTATATGCTTAGTAAATGGTAGCTATAACTATAGCTCTGGAATATCTCACTAGTAACTCCAAATTGACTTGAGAAATACTGTATGACTATTTGCCTTACTTAAATATTCTCAATATATATTATCATAACACTAGATCTAAAGAGTCCTGCAACAGAGAAAGCTATTTAACCCGATTAACCTATTCAAGATTTGAGGTGTCAATTACTCCTGCTCTCTTCTGGGTTCTAACACAGCAGAGGCATGGGATTCAGATGAGGATCAAAGTGTCAGTTTATTAGTGGATGTCCAATAACTCCCAAAGAAAAGTGCTCAGCTTTACACTGGATTCAAAAACATAGCTAGAACCTGGAAGCAGCTTCACAAACTCAGTGCTGCCTATTTTTTGCCCTTTGATAGAGCCTCCTAATAAACCTGGTTCAAAAAATGCCAGGTTCTTAGGAAAAAGCAAATAGAGGCAGAAGAGAGTGAGCACCAGAGAGACAGAGGAAGAGAAAGGGAGAGAGAGAGAGGCTGGAGGAGGATAATTCTATTGAAGTATTCCTTCCAATACACCGTCTGGTAAAAACATGAGGATGGGAGAATAAGTGGTCTCCTTATACACAACTTAGCATTTTCTAAATGTTGTTGAGACAAAATACATTTGTTAACAACACACTTAATAACATCCTAGAACAGTTTCCTGTAGAAAAACATCTTTGGAGAGCATCTATTAAACATATGTAAGATCAAACTGAGACTTGTTTGTAAAGTATATTAGTTGAGATTTAAAAAAAAATCTTACCATGAAATCAATTTGGCACTTTACCCTACTTTTCTTCCAGTACTTAACATGCGTTGAATTGCTTTATAGCTATTTGTGGGCAAGACTCATCTGCTAGTCTTCTCTGCATGAGGTCAGGAATCCTAACGTTTTATATACACACACACATACAGAATCCCCTGCACTAGTCACCACTGGGTTGTAAAGATAATAGATACTGATGTAACAGTTATAGTATAAACAAACTGGTCATAAGCCAATTAGCCTTTCAGTGACACTAGGATGTCTTCTGCCTAGAATGAGAAAAGAGCAACAGATGCTAGCCATGTCTTTTGTGTTCTGAATGAACACTGAGGGTGGTTGTAGTTTATTTAAGTCAGATAATTTCCTAACAAATGGATTTCCATGTACACATATATGCTTAAATACTCAGAACCTTGCTTAACGCCAGGTTTATCTAATGGCTCAGTTAGATATAAACTCAGAGGCAACTTCCCCAAATAAAGAAAACAAAGAGGCCCCTCCTCTCCGCCCCAGCAGCCAGAGCTCCTCTGGGGAGGCTCCTGTGCTCTCGGCACGCTCCGCAGCGCTCTTCCGGAACCATGAGGGGGACTAAGTATCCAGGAGTGTGGGGTTTCCGGAAATTGCGGTGACGCGGGGCGGGGTGGGCGCGGCAGCATCGCGCGACCCTGAGATCTACCTGCGCGAAGGGATCTTCCCACCGAGCGAGCGGTACCTCTGAAAATCCTCGAGCCGATCCCATCCTCATTCTCCCACTTCCTGGCACCGGAGAGTTTTGAAATCGGCCCCTTTCTGAAAGAGGCCCGTTATCCTGTGGATAGGATGGCTCCCTTTTATGCCCCACTCTCTTTCTACCTGGCGGAATCAGGTTAAAAGGAGCTGCAAACGCTTCAAAAAGCAACGAGTGCCATAAAAGCCAATAGAGCTGTGTAGACAGCGTGTGTTGAAGAGAGAGCACTGGCCCCTTCCAGGAGCTCTGCGTGACAAGGAGGTTCTGCAGGGTCAGTGGTAGTGAGCCCTGTCATAACTAGGTCTCAGGCCTCCATTATCGCCGCTCGGTCTGCGCTGCTTCTCTTGCTCTCCCAATCAGAGCCTTGATCCAGGAGCCAGTGGAGGAGTGTCTGCGGGCATTAGGGAATTTTTGGAGAGGAGTAATACAAATAGACTGTGCTTTAAAAAGATTAATCAGAGAAGATCCAAGATGGCGCCGTGAGTAGTCCTCTTTGTCTCTCCCCCTTCGAGTGTACAATTATTTGGACACTTATCGCTTGACAAAGGATATCCAGACAGCATCTCAGGACGTCTGAGAGACCCACGCGACTGTACATCGGAAGGCGGATGGACTTTCCTCCGGGAGGATGTGGAAATAGGTGAAAACTCTCCGACCCCGACGAGCAGCCTAGTACCCGCAAGCGGCTTTCTTCCAACGGACGCCCCCAGAGGATCTACACACATCTAGGGCAGGAGCAAGCACACAACAGAGGAGCGACGGTGGAAACAGGTGACCAGAACCCTACCTAAACCCCCCGCAATTACTCCTAAACGCAGAGGGAAACTTTGGAGTTGCACACCTGAGCCCGCGGGGAGAGTCTCTCCCCGCCATTGGCGGGGAGTCCCCGCTGGGGGTTTGCGGCGCCCGGAGGGTCCCAGAGAGAGTCGCTGAGGGTACGGAGGTCTCCCAGCTGCCGGTGCCCACCCCGTGGGACTAGGGATTGCTGGAGATCTCGGAGAGGACCGGGGCTGGGGGAAGTTTCAAAGGCCGGCTCTGCGACCCGGACGGGAAGCGCCGGAGTTCCGCCCGGGCAGCAGACAAAACTCTCTGTCTGCCATTAGCAGAGGGGCTACGCCGAGCATTCACGGCTCAGGGAGAGGCCTGGAGAGAATCCCAGAGGGCGGGGCGAACCCCAGCTGCCGTTGCCCGCCCCGTGGAACTAGGGATTGCCGGTGATCTCGGGGAGGACCGGCGCTGGGGGAAGTTTCAAAGGCCGGCTCTGCGACCTGGACGGGAAGCGCCGGAGTTCCGCCTGGGCAGCAGACAAAACTCTCTGTCTGCCATTAGCAGAGGGGCCACGCTGAGCATTCACGGCTCCGGGAGAGGCCTGGAGAGAATCCCAGAGGGCGGGGCGAACCCCAGCTGCCGTTGCCCACCCCGTGGAACTAGGGATTGCCGGAGATCTCGGGGAGGACCGGGGCTGGGGGAAGTTTCAAAGGCCAGCTCTGCGACCCGGACGGGAAGCGCCGGAGTTCCGCCCGGGCAGCAGACAAAACTCTCTGTCTGCCATTAGCAGAGGGGCCACGCCGAGCATTCATGGCTCCGGGAGAGGCCCGGAGAGAATCCCAAGGGCGGGGCGACCCCCCAGCTGCCGTTGCCTGCCCCATGGGACTAGGGATTGCCGGAGATCTCGGAGAGGACCGGGGCTGGGGGAAGTTTCAAAGGCCGGCTCTGTGACCCGGACGGGAAGCGCCGGAGTTCCACCCGGGCAGCAGACAAAACTCTCTGTCTGCCATTAGCAGAGGGGCCACACCGAGCATTCACGGCTCCGGGAGAGGCCCGGAGAGAATCCCAGAGGGCAGGGCGACTCCCAGCTGCCGTTGCCCGCCCCATGGGTCTAGGGATAGCCGGAGATCTCGGAGAGGACTGGGGCTGGGGGGAGTTCCAGAGACCCAGCTTCGTAGCCTAGGGGGAAACCCTACAGGCTCACAGCAGCCTTAGGGAAAGCCTCTGCACAGCACCAGTAGAAGGCACCCAGCCACCAGCCACAAGGCTGGAAGACCCCAGGGCAAAAGCAGCATAGCTAGGTGAACTAACCACAGACTGTAGAAGATGCCAATAGCTCTCCTACGACCCATAGAGGACAAGTGAGATTTAGTGGGTGCCGACAGCAACGGAGGACAAATATAAGTGATCCCACCCCTGGCCGCTGGAAAAGCCCATAACTCCATTGCAGACCCCAAGGAGAGAGCACATCTAGGTGGGCTGCAACAGTAGGCACCAGCAGCCTGAAGCCCCCCTGTGACGGCCACCACAGCAGAGGAGGGAATCCAAAGGGCCACTGTGGCTACGAGGAGGGGCCCAGGCCCAGTTAGCAACTGCGGACAGGGTTCCTGGTTGGTGCAGTATAAACAGCTGCTCCCCCACCGCAGCAGCTGAAACAAGTGAAAGGAGCAACTAAACTCTATCTCCATGCGGAGGCACAAATCAACAACATCAAGCAATATGAAAAAATACATTAAATCTCCAGAACAGAAAGAAAGTAACAAATACACAGAAAACAATCCCAAAGAAAATGAGATATATAACCTAAATGATGATGACTTCAAAACAGCCATCATTAAAATTCTCAATGAGTTAAGAGAGAGTTCTGACCGTCAACTCAACGAGTTCAGGAGCTATGTCACAAAAGAGTTTGATACGATAAAGAAGAACCAAACAGAAATATTGGAAATGAAGAACACAATAGAGGAGATTAAGAAAAATCTAGATGCTTTGAACAGTAGGGCCGATAATATGGAGGAAAGAATTAGCAATTTGGAAGATGGCAATATAGAATTGCTGCAGGCAGAGGAGGAGAGAGAAGCAAGACTAAAAAGAAATGAGGAAACTCTCCGAGAATTATCAGACACAATTAGGAGATGCAACGTAAGGATTATAGGTATACCAGAGGGAGAAGAGAAGGAGAAAGGGGCAGAAAGCCTATTCAAAGAAATAATGGCTGAGAACCAAATCTGGTGAGGGAGATGGATCTTCAGGTGACAGAAGCCAATAGATCTCCAAACTTTATCAATGCAAGAAGACCAACTCCACGCCATATAGTAGTGAAGCTAGCAAAAGTCAACGACAAGGAGAAAATACTAAGAACAGCCAGGCAAAAGAAACTAACCTACAAAGGAACCCCCATCAGGCTATCAGCAGATTTCTCAGCAGAAACTTTACAGGCTAGAAGAGAGTGGAATGATATATTCAAAAATCTGAAGGACAAAAATCTACAGCCGAGAATTCTCTACCCAGTGAAAATATCCTTCAAATACAATGGAGAAATAAAAACTTTCGCAGATAGACAAAAATTAAGGGAGTTCATTGCCACAAAACCTCCTCTTCAGGAAATCCTCAGGAAAACCCTCATTCCTGAAAAATCCAAAAAAGGAAAGGGGCTACAAAACCAAGAGCAGAGGAGATAAGTAGAAGGACAACAACAGAGAGTAGCAGCTCTTCATCAGAACAGATTAAACCGTGGGACGAGAAACAAAGGAAATTGAAGAAAACCGGAAAACAAGACACAAAATGGTAGTGGTAGACCCCCACATCTCAATAATCACTCTAAATGTAAATGGATTGAACTCCCCAATCAAAAGACACAGAGTGGCAGGATGGATCAAAGAACAAGATCCAACAATATGCTGCCTCCAGGAAACACACCTCAGCCCCAAAGACAAACACAGACTCAGAGTGAAGGGATGGAGAACAATACTCCAAGCTAATAATGAACAAAAGAAAGCAGGTGTCGCTATACTAATATCAGACAAGGTAGATTTCAAAGCAAAACAGATAAAGAAAGATAAAGAGGGACAGTATATAATGATAAAAGGGACTCTCCACCAAGAAGACATAACACTTATAAATATATACGCACCCAACACAGGAGCACCAAAATTTGTAAAGCAACTCTTAATAGAACTAAAAGAAGACATCAACAACAATACAATAATAGTAGGGGACCTCAACACACCATCAACACCAATGGACAGAACATCCAGACAGAAAATCAACAAGGAAATAATAGAATTAAATGAAAAATTAGACCAGATGGACTTAATAGATATATATAGAACACTTCATCCAAAAACAGCAGGTTACACATTCTTCTCAAGTGCACATGGAACATTCTCAAGGATTGACCATATTTTGGGAACCAAAGCAAACATCAATAAATACAAGAGAGTTGAAATAATATCAAGCATCTTTTCTGATCATAATGCTATTAAACTAGAAATCAACTACAAGAAAAAAGCAGAGAAAGGTGCAAAAATGTGGAGACTAAACAACACGCTTCTCAACAAACAATGGATCATTGAAGAAATTAAAGAAGAAATCAAATTTTATCTGGAGACTAATGAAAATGAGAACACGACATACCAAAACATTTGGGATGCAGCAAAAGCAGTCCTAAGAGGGAAATTCATCGCAATACAGGCCCACCTCACTAAACAAGAAAAAGCTCACATAAGCAACCTCAAACGACACCTAACAGAACTAGAAAAAGAAGAACAAACAAAGCCCAGAGTCAGTAGAAGGAGGGAAATAATAAAAATAAGAGCAGAAATAAACGATATTGAAACAAAAAAGACAATAGAAAGGATCAATGAAACAAAGAGTTGGTTCTTCGAAAGAATTAACAAAATTGACAAACCCCTAGCCAGACTCACCAAGAAAAGAAGAGAGAAATCGCAAATTAATAAAATTAGGAATGACAGAGTAGAAATCACAACAGATACCAATGAAATACAAGAGATCATAAGAGAATACTATGAAAAACTATATGCCAACAAATTGAACAACCTGGAAGAAATGGACAAATTCCTAGACTCCTACAATCTCCCCAAACTGAATCAGGAAGAAATGGAGAATCTGAATAGGCCAATCACAAGTAAGGAAATAGAAACGGTAATCAAAAACCTCCCCAAAAATAAGAGTCCAGGACCAGACGGCTTCTCTGGAGAATTCTACCAAACATTCAAAGAAGACTTAATACCTATTCTCCTCAAACTGTTCCAGAAAATTGAGAAAGATGGAGAACTCCCTAACACATTCTATGAAGCCAACATCACCCTGATCCCCAAACCTGACAAGGACAACACAAAGAAGGAGAACTACAGGCCGATATCACTGATGAACATAGATGCAAAAATCCTCAACAAAATTTTGGCAAACCGATTACAGCAATACATCAAAAAGATTATACACCATGATCAAGTGGGATTTATACCAGGGACACAGGGATGGTTCAACATCCGCAAGTCAATCAACGTGATACACTACATCAACAAAATGAAAAACAAAAACCACATGATCATCTCAATAGATGCAGAGAAAGCATTCGACAAGATCCAACACCCATTTATGATAAAAACCCTCAGTAAAATGGGTATAGAAGGAAAGTACCTCAACATAATAAAGGCCATATATGATAGACCCACAGCCAACTACATACTCAATGGACAAAAACTGAAAGCCATCCCTCTGAGGACAGAAACAAGACAAGGGTGCCCACTTTCACCACTCCTATTCAACATAGTACTGGAGGTGCTGGCCAGAGCAATTCGGCAGGAAAAAGAAATAAAAGGAATCCAAATAGGTAATGAAGAAGTAAAACTCTCGTTGTTTGCAGACGACATGATCTTATATATAGAAAACCCGAAAGAATCCACAGAAAAACTATTAGAAATAATCAACAACTACAGCAAAGTAGCAGGGTATAAAATTAACGTGCATAAATCAGTAGCATTTCTATACACTAACAATGAACTAACAAAAGAAGAGCTCAAGAACTCAATCCCATTCACAATCACAACGAAAAGAATAAAATACCTTGGGATAAACATAACCAAGGAAGTAAAGGATCTATACAATGAAAACTACAAGACTTTCTTGAAAGAAATTGACGATGACATAAAGAGATGGAAAGACATTCCTTGCACATGGATTGGAAGAATAAACATAGTCAAAATGTCCATACTACCTAAAGCAATATACAGATTCAATGCTATCCCAATCAGAATCCCAAGAACATTCTTCACAGAAATTGAACAAACAATCCTAAAATTCATATGGGGCAACAAAAGACCGCGAATTGCTAAAGCAATCCTGAGCAAGAAAAACAAAGCCGGCGGAATCACAATCCCCGATTTCAAAACATACTACAAAGCTACAGTGATCAAAACAGCATGGTACTGGTACAAAAACAGGTCCACAGATCAATGGAACAGAATTGAAAGCCCAGAGATAAAACCACACATCTATGGACAGCTAATCTTCGACAAAGGAGCAGAGGGCCTACAATGGAGAAAAGAAAGTCTCTTCAACAAATGGTGCTGGGAAAACTGGACAGCCACATGCAAAAGATTGAAAATTGACCAGTCTTTTTCACCACACACCAAAATAAACTCAAAATGGATCAAAGACCTAAAGATTAGGCCTGAGACAATAAGTCTTTTGGAAGAGAATATAGGCAGTACACTCTTTGACATCAGTTTCAAAAGAATCTTTTCAGACACTGTAACTCCTCAGTTGAGGGAAACAATAGAAAGAATAAACAAATGGGACTTCATCAGACTAAAGAGCTTCTTCAAGGCAAGGGAAAACAGGATTGAAACAAAAAAACAGCTCACTAATTGGGAAAAAATATTCACAAGCCACTTATCCGACAAAGGGTTAAGCTCCATAATATACAAAGAACTCACACGGCTTAACAACAAAAAAACAAACAACCCGATCAAAAAATGGGCAGAGGACATGAACAGACATTTCTCAAAAGAAGATATGAATATGGCCAATAGACACATGAAAAGATGTTCATCATCGCTAATCATCAGGGAAATGCAAATCAAAACTACACTAAGATATCACCTTACACCCGTTAGATTGGCAAAAACATCCAAAACCAAGAGTGACAAATGTTGGAGAGGTTGTGGAGAAAAAGGAACCCTCATACACTGTTGGTGGGAATGCAAACTGGTACAACCACTACGGAAAACAGTATGGAGATTTCTCAAAAAGTTAAAAGTAGAAATACCCTATGACCCAGCCATCCCATTACTGGGTATCTATCCTAAGAACCTGATATCAGAAATCTCAAGAGTCCGTTGCACCCCTATGTTCATTGCAGCATTATTTACAATAGCCAAGACGTGGAACCAGCCTACATGCCCAGAAACTGATGATTGGATAAAGAAGATGTGGTATATATACACAATGGAATACTACTCAGCCATAAAAAAAGACAAAATTGGCCCATTCACAACAATGTGGATGGACCTCGAGGGTATTATGTTAAGCGAAATAAGCCAGTCAGAGAAAGACGAACTCTATATGACTCCACTCATAGGTGGAATTTAGTATATTGATATGGAGATCTGATCGGTGGTTACCAGGGAAAAGGGGGGGTGGGGGGAGGGCACAGAGGGGGAAGTGGTGTACCCACAACATGACTAACAAAAATGTACAACTGAAATCTCACAAGGTTGTAATCTATCATAACATTAATAAAAAAAAAAAGAAAGAAAGAAAACAAAGCCACCCCAGGCTTCTGGGGGACTTTGGAAGACAGGGCCTCATCGAGGAATTCAATCCTCTCCTCTACCCAAGACACTGCCTTTTCTTTTCCTAAAGGGGCTTTCATGCTGCATCTCTATCAACCTTTCTTCTTAATTTCATCATTCCTCTAATGATTCTGATTTCAAAGTTCCTAAGGAAATTGTGGTAATATCCGAAATCCTCAAGGACAAAGTGCGGCATAAAACAAACAAGAACATTTTAATACACTGAATAAACTGAGAAACGTAAAATAAAATCTGCCTTCAGAAGGTAACCAGGATACTAAAATCAGCTCTGACCAGATATTCTCATTAAGTTAGTGGGTTAGAGCTCGCTTATCTTTGTGGCTGACCACCGGCCAGACTTTCCAAGTATGAACCACAAGCCACCCATATTCTATAAAAAGTGAAACAAAGGGGCCAGCCTGGTGGCATAGTGGTTAAGTTTGCGCACTCTGCAGGTTCAGATCCTGGGCACGGACCTAGCACTGCTGGTGAAGCCATGCTGTGGCAGCATCCCACATAAAATAGAGGAAGGTTGGCACAGATGTTAGCTCAGTGAAAATGTTCATCAAATAATAAAAAGAGGAAGTTTGGCAATAGATGTTAGTTCAGGGCCACTTTCCTCATATACACAAAAAAGTGAAACACACACACAGAAGCACATCATGGTCTTTATGAAAAACACTTTATCTTATGGATTTTTGGGTGTGTGTTATTACATGCACTTTTATTATTATGCATCAGAGAACAGCATAATCTCAAATTTCTAACTAGTAAACCTCAAATGTACTGTGGTTTTGATTTAACTCCATAGCTGATAGTCAGAATTTGAATTTCAGTTCATTTAAACTGTCTCAACACAATGCTAATACAGCTGAAGACAAATGAACTGCTTAATCAACGATCATTTAAAGTCATAGTCAAAATAAGCAGATGTTTGACTAGTTCTGCATATTTTCTGTTTCATGTTTATTGACTAGAGGTTAAATCTTTTTAGTATGTAGACAAGACTGATTCAATGCAATCACCAAAAAAGTGTAATTAAGTGGCTCCTTAATACTAGTGTCGCATTCGCTCTTTTTTTGAATAGGTAATGTATGGCAGTGCCTGTTATCTTCAAAATATTCTTCATGCTGAGGAACCAAAATATGTTATCTCTGAGGGAGAAAGTTCACAGTATTACGTGGAACTTTATTATTGAACTTAGAAAAAGGAAAGCCCAATACTTGATTACATCTATGAATAAATATCAACAAATGTAGCCATTTGTAAATGACCCTAGGACGTTTCACAAATTAATTTTAAAAATACCTTAGACAAACTGTGGAAATTTCTGATACAGCATCTACTTATTGCTACATAATTACCCCTGAGGCATTGGCAGTTATTCCAAAGGAGGACACTTTCCACTGAAACAAACTTCACTGGAACCCTTTTACGGTCAACACATATATCTTCTTTATCATTTGGTTTCTTTTTTGTATAAATTTATATGAGTTTAGGCTGCAATACCTACCTTTCCTACTTACCTCCTCCAAGCTGGATCCCAGAAAGAATTTGGTGTCTTTCCTTACCTGTCTATACCTGTTTTCACAAAGTGGAGCCTGTAGCTTCGCAGAGTGCTATGTGCTTCTTGGTGATCAAACCCAGTATCCTAGAGAGATGCAAGGACTCTTGTTTATGAGCCGGCAGAGCTGGAAAACAGATTATGCCCTCAGCCCTAAGATACTCCTGAACTCTAGATGCCAGATTTAAAGTTTTCCACAGGTGCCCTATTTCCTGACTCCAAGTAAGTGAGCCCCTTACAAAGCATGACCTACAGCTGGCCTCTTTCCATGACAGATACTTCACCCTCAGGCCTGTGACTGTTCTGTCGCATACACACACACACACACACAATCTCACCAATAGCATATAACTTGCTCCTACAAAATAATCACACTCCCTGCCAGAATTCTACTGTACAAAAAGATATAAAATAGTTCCAAGAGTTTGGGAAATCAGACTCAAATGTGGAACAAAAAGATGCCATCAGGCCACTTGAGACCTATTTTTTCCAACCCCTGCATCTCTCTGAAGCCAGGATGGAGGGGACAAGGAGAAGAAAAAGTGAAAATTCTTAAGCTCTTTGTGCTTGGCGTCAGAGTGATAGCAAAATGGAGTCCAAGCTCAGGCTTAAGATGCTCCACCATATTTTGACAGTGCTGGACTTTTATATCACTGCAACTCCTGGAATTTCTGAAGACGCATCTAACTCTTTTAATAATTTTGTTGAATTTATCCAATAAAAAAATATACATATCTTGTCACCTAGCCAGTTGATGACTGAAAATACAAGAACCTGGAAAAGAAGGATAGGATGAAGATTTTTTTCACTGTATTTAGGATTTTATTTGTCCAAAATGGCATTCCTCTTGTGGATTTTCAAGTTACTTCTAGTCTCTATCTTGTTTCTTGGTAC
The DNA here is from genome assembly GCF_041296265.1 of Equus caballus. Lineage (NCBI taxonomy): Eukaryota > Metazoa > Chordata > Mammalia > Perissodactyla > Equidae > Equus > Equus caballus. The sequence continues at coordinate 24,585,760 of NC_091704.1, forward strand.
AACTGTCCTAAAATTCCAGGACTCTGAAGACTTCATACATATGAAAATTCTATTTTAGAAAGTACGTTAATTAGCAATTATTGACTAACATTCATCAGATATTCAAGAGAAAAAATAAATTTGGAATAGGTAATTAAAACTCCTACCTGACAGTTATGTAAACTGTAGGTATAACTATGACTCATGCAAAGCTGGAAATTTTTCCTCTTTCTGCTTGCTGTGTACTTTTGTGTCACTTATATTATAAATGCAAGGAATGTTTTTACTCCCAAAAGATCTACAGAAGCAATAAAGTTAGGGGTAAACAAGCTGGATATTCTCATGCATCACCTACAAAGTTGTACTTTTAATTGCAGAATTTGTGGTTTGGTGATGATGCTAAGTAGAGAGAGCACAGCTTGATTTTCACATCACAGGCAGAATTCTCAACTTTAGTAGTTAGAAAAAATCAGCCTGTGATTTAGAAACTGTGAAAATGCAAAGTATATGTAATTATCAAAAATAAATATGGAAATCCACAAGGTCACATTCCTCAGGTTCTTATCACATTGCAACACTAATATTTGAGCAGAAACTACCTAGGATGCTGTAAAAGTGCTTCATTCAATCATTCATTTATTTAATTGTTCCTCAAGTACTGTGTGAGTGTCTACGATGTTTTGGGCCTATTCTACCACTTGAAATACAGTGATGAAAATGCCTTAGCTTCTCATGGAACACACAAATATAAGTATTATTAAATAAAAATGTAAGACGCTTGAGAGGCGATGACAGGAGAATCTGATCATGGACATAAAAGTTCTTCCATGAGGAATGTCATTTGAGCTAAAATCCAAATAACGAGTAAAAGTTAACTAAGTAAAGGCGCTGGTTGGAGATAGTGTGGCAGGCATAGGGACAGCATGTACAGTCCTCAAAGTAAGACATGAAACAAGATGAGTATTGTTGGAATAGATAAATTTAGAATGGTAAGAAATGACAATAAAGATATAGGTGACTTAGAAGCCAGTGAAGGTTTTTAAGCATGGAAGTAACAGGGTGAAACTTAGGCTGTGAAAAGATATTTTGTATGCAGTGTAAAACATGAATTGGAGGGTGTTGAGCAAGAGTAGTTTCATGGAGACTCATTCAGGGATTTTTACAGTCTAGTTTCGAGATGTCTATCTTGAAATGGAGTAGAGGACACACAGAGAAGTAGTCACATTCTAGATGGCAAAATTGGCAGGATACAGTGATAAATAAGATAGAGGGACTGGGAGGGAGGAAGTGAAGCAAAAGGATATATGAAGAATATTCTCAGATTTTTAACTTGTACAAATGGATAATAATGTTCTTTACTAAACCGGGGACCACTAGAGGAGGAATGTTTTGGGGGGAAGATCCTTAGTTAAGTTTTGGACCCATTGCCTTAGAAGTGCTTTTGAGACACCTGAGCAGAGATATTGAAGAAGAAATTGTACACAAGGGTCACATCTGAAATGGTGATATACATTTAAAAATCATTGGAATCTGGTTGGTTATTGAAGCCATGCATATGGAATAATATTTCCAAGGAGAAAATGTAGAGAAAACTAGGACTGAACCTCGAAGAGCTGAAGTACAGTCAGAGGCTGATGATCCAGGAAAAGGGGCAGAGAAAGAGTAATCTGAAAACAGTAGGAAAACCAGAAGGTTGTGATATCATGGTCGTCAATGGAAAGAGAGATTTTGCAGAAGGAACGAGAGGTCGAATATTATGGAATGATGCTACAGGGTTGAGTAAGGTGATCATTAATTATGGTCATTAAATTTAATGGCAAAGAAGTTGGGATCAATTTTGCAGAGTTTTAAGAATGGGAGCCCAATCTTAATGGCTGAGGAGTGAATAAAAAGTGAAAAATGAGAACAGTGAATATAGACTACTCTTCTGAGAGATGTGAGAAGAACAGGAATGAGGGCAATACCCAATGTGAAAATGAGATTGACCGACATTTTCTGTTGTTTTAAGTTTGGAGGGATGTGAGCTTGCTTATGAGAAAAGAATAAATTATTAACTTCAGGAACAATTTATTTTCCCAGAAGACACATCCTACTCTTTTGGCTTGAAACTCATTATTTTTGAGAAAATGGATGACCTCTCAGATTGTTCATCATAAGAGAAATTTATAATTCACTAGAGTTAATTGATTAGAATTTTATAAAACATCTGGCTAAATGTATACATAACAAATTAACTGTTTGGAAATTGATTTAAATTGATTGCTAAGATATGATTGAATTACTTAATCAAATGGTAATTTGTACAATCTTGACAGAAAAAAAACCCCTTCTCATTTATTTTTAGTAAGTATATCACTCAAGGTTCAACCAAGCAAGCAAAACCAGTAAGAGAGATTATATATCTATATCTATATATGTTAATATAGATATATTCTATCTATATTAACAAATTCATTAAAAGGAATTTGCCTACTCATATGTGGGGACCTGGCTAAGAAATTCTGAAATCCATAGAGTAGGCAGCAAAAAAGAGTAGGTCACAAGTATGCTGGAACCCCAGTGACACAAGCTGAAACATTTTGTCCATAGTCTCTTTACTCAGGGAAGACTTAAGATCTGTTTTAAAGATTTTCCAACTAAGTCAGACCCATCTAGGATAAATTCTCTTTTGATTTACTTAGTCAACTAACTAGGGACTTTAATTACATCTACAAAATCCCTTCATAGGAGCACCTATATTAGTGTTTGATTTAACAACTTGGAGAATACAACATCACCAAGATGCTGACATGGGTAGTTCCTGACTTTCCTGCCCTTCACAAGAATAACAACTATCAGTTATTCATGGACAAGACACCCCTGAGAGAATCCTAGAATATGAGAGTGAGGCTGAAGTACCCTCCTACACCACAGAGACCAAGACAGACCGCACTAGAAGGGTAAGAGGAATAGCTACACACTGACCTCTTTGTCCCTCCCCCTGGTTGGAGCAGCACCACTTTGAAGGGTCTTGCCTGAGCCTAGAGTACCTCCAGTGGGAAAAGAGAACCCAAGGGTGATATCAAGCTCTACCCACCCCCAGCATTGCAGATTGCTTTGTGGGATCCCCTACTCTGGTTTCATCCCACAAGAATCACAGGGGAATCTGCAGGCTCAACACTGGAAATTTGATTGTGATGGAGAAGAGGGGAGGAGCTTCCCACAACCAGCCTTTGGATCTTAGCTGACCAACTTCCCACCTGCAGAGCCCAAGTAGTAGTCCCAACCAGCGGCTTTGCTCATCTGAGAACCAAGTCATGGGAGCAGTCTGATCAGGAAACTCAGCAGTTCTGCCTAATTCAGTCCCCAAATGAGAGGTTTTGCTGGCCCTGGAGCCTGGTCTGCCCACACCAAGGCAGAAAAGCTGAGTCATAGCCCCACTTGCTGCAAATCACTGCTCGCGGCCCCTCCCAACTGGAAAGCCTGTATAGGAAAGTTTGAGAGTTGCCTGAAGTGGGCCCTCCCAGTTCTACCAAGGCAGGAGCCAGAGTCATGGCCCCACGCACTGTAAAGCATAGCCCCCAACCCCATCTGACAGGAAGGACTGGTGAAAAGACTTGTAAGCTGTACAATTCAGCATCTCTTGAATTGAGAGGTGGGCAAGCAGAGCTGATTGCCACAGAGCAAAGTTAGTGGCCCTATTCAGCCATGCAACTTGGAGCATGGGTTAGCTTCAGTCAAGACCACAAACAAAGAGCATTAGTGATGCTGGAGCTGCGCCCAAGAAGGAGAACTAATTCATAGCCCTACTTATTGTTGAATACAGCCTTCAACCCACCACACCCCAGAACCTTACCAAAACACACAGGAGGCTGCATAGCCCATCCAACAGCCCTGCTTAAAGTGGCACTTAAACAGAGAGCACAGTGCACCGCCTGTGGCTTTCCCTGTGTGCAGAGCAAAAGCAGTGGCCTTACATGACCAGCATACTCAGTGCACACTCTTGCCTGATTTGGGTTCCCAAAGAATAAACCGTGCAGACCCTGGGTCCTGGCCTGTTGCCTTACCAGGGCAGGGAAGCTAATTCATAGCCCTGCCTACTGCTAAGTGTAGTATGAAGTCCTGACCTTCTAGTTGCCTGATCAGAGAATCCAGGCAACAGTAAAGCCCATCCTACAGCCTCACCTGGGTAGGGAACTAAGCCGGCAGTCCTATCCAGCTGTTCTCTGCCTGTGGCACACCTCCCCACCCCTAACCTCAGAACTCTCAAACAGTTGCATCACCCCAAAATGAACCCTTTTAACCATAAAAGGGATAAAAGAGTAAATACATTAAGAATATGTAACAATTTTAAATATTTATGCATCCATAAATATTTGGATATAAATCCAAAATCCATAAATAAGAAGCACCTAAATACATAAAGCAAAAACTAACAGAGCTAAAAGAAGAAACAGCAATACACTAATAGTTGGGGACTTTAATACCCAAGTGTCAACAATGGATAGATCACCCAGATAGAGAATCAATAAGGAAAGCAGACTTGAAAAACACTGCAGACCAAATAGACCTGACATATACACAACATCCTATTTGACGACAGTAGAATACACATTCTTCTCAAATATACATGGGACATTTTCTAGGATAAACATATGTTATGCCCCAAAACAAGTCTTAGCAAATTCAAGAAGACCGAAATCATGCCACCTATCTTCTCTGACCACAATGGTATGAAACTAGAAATCAATAACAATAAGAAAACTAGAAAATACACAAATGCTTAAAAATTAAACAATAATTCCCTGAAAAACCATGAATCAGAGAAAAAATTAAAGGTTAAATTTTAAAAAGTATCTTGAGAGAAATGAAAATGGAAGCACAACATGCTAAAACTTATAGGATGCAGGAAAAGCAGTACTAAGAGGGAAGTTCAAAGCAATAGATGCCTACATTAAGAAGCAAGAAAGATCCCAAATAAACAACACAATTCTTCTCCTTAACGAACCAGAAAAAGTGAGTCCAAAGTTAGCGTAAGAAAGAAAATAGTAAAGATTAGACCAAAATCAATGAAATAAAAAATAGGAAAACAGTAGAAAAAATTAACCAAACTTGGAGTTGATTCTTTGAAAAGATAAACAAAATTAACAAACCTTGGGCTAGACCAGCCAAGGAAAAGAGAAAGACCCAAATCAACAAAATTGTAAATGAAAAAAGAGACATTACAACAGATATCACAGAAATACAATGAATCACAAGAGGCTACTGTGAACAACTACATGCCAACAAACTGCACAAACTATAAGAAATAGAAAAATTCTTAGAAACATACAAACTACCAACACTGAATCAGGAAGAAATAGAAAGTTTGTAAAGACCAATTACTAACAAGTAGATGGAATCAGTAATCAAAAATCTCCCAATGAAAAAAAATCCAGAACCAGATGGCTTCCCTGGTGAGTTTTACCAAAGATTTAAAGACTTAATACCAATCTTTCTCAAACTCCTCCAAAAAATTGAATAAGAGGGAACACTGACAAACTCATTTTATGAGGCCAGTATCACCCTGATACAAAAGCTGGAAAAGGACACTATCAATAAAGAAAACTACACACCAATATCCCTGGTGAATATAGATGCAAAAATTCTCCATAAAATACTAACAAACTGAAGTCAGCAGAACATTAAAAGGATCATTCGCCATGATCAAATCAGATTTTATATCTAAGATGCAAGGATAGTTCAACACACATAATCAATGTGATACATCACATTAAAAGAATGAAATAAAAAATCATATGATAATCTCGGATATTCCTCGGATAATAGGAATAGAAAAAGCATTTGACAAACTCAATATCCATTCATGATAAAAACTTTTAACAAATTAAGTATAGAAGAATATACTTAAACATAATAAAGGCCATATATGATAAGCCTATAGCTAATATCATACTCAATGGTGAAAGGTTGAAAGCTTTTCCTCTGACATCAGGAACAAGACAAGCGTGCCCACTCTTACCATTTCCATTCAACATATTACTGGAAGTCCTTGCCAGTGAAATCAGGCAAGAAAAAGAAATAAAAGGTGGGACCAGCTCAGTGGCATAGTGGTTAAGCTCACAATGCTCTGCCTCAGCAGCCCAGGGTTCGCAAGTTTGGATCTCAGACATGGACCTGCACACTGCTCATCCAGCCATGCTCTGGCAGTGTCCCACATACAAAATAAAGGAATATTGGCACAGATGTTAGCTCAGAGACAATCTTCCTCAAGCAAAAAGAGGAAGATTGGCAACAGATACTAGCTCAGGGCCAATCTTCTTCACCAAAAAACAAAACAAAATAAAAGGAAATAGGCATCAGAATGGGAAAGAAAGAAAAATTATCTCTATTTGCAGATGGCATGATTTTATATATAGAATATCCTAAAGACTCCACCAAAAAAACTGTTAGATCTTATGAACAAATTCAGTAAAGTTGCAAAGTACAAAAATACAAACATATAAAAATCAGTAGTATCTATGGGGTCAACCTGGTGGCATAGTGGTTAAGTTTGTGCACTTTGCTTCAGCAGCCCAAGGTTTGCCAGGTCGGATCCCAGGCACAGATCTATGCATGGCTTATCAAGGCATGCTGTGTCAGGTATCCCACATATAAAATAGAGGAAGATGGGCACAGATGTTAGCTCAGGGCTATTCTTCCTCAAAAAAAAAAAAAATCAGTAGTGTTTCTATACACTAACAACAAATTATCTCAAAAAAGATATAGTGATCCCATTTACAATAGCATCAAAACAATATGGGGCCGGCCCCATGGCTGAGGGGTTAAGTTCACACACTCTGCTTTGGTGGCCCAGGGATTTGCTGGTTTGGATCCTGGGTGCTGACATGACACTTCTCATCAGGCCGTGCTGAGGCAGCACCCCACATAGCACAAGCAGAGGCACTCACAACTAGAATATACAACTATGTACTGGGGGTCTTTGGGGAGAAGAAGAAGGAGGAAATAAAAAAAGAAGATTGGCAACAGATGTTAGTTCAGGTGCCAATCTTTAAAAAAGAAAACAAAACAATAAATTACTTAGGAACAAACTTAACCAAGGAGGTGAAAGAACTCGACTCTGAAAACTATAAGACATTAATGACAGAAATCAAAGAAGAAACAAATAAATGGAAAGATATCCCATATTCATGGACTCAAAGAATAATATTGTTAAAATGTCCATATTATCAAAATCCCTCTATGGATTCAATGCAATCCCTTTCAAGATTTCTCTGGCAATTTTTACAGAAGTAGAAAAACAATCCTAAAATTTATATGGAACAACAAAAGACCCTGAAAATCAGAGCAATTCTGAGAAAGAAGAGCAAAGTGGGAGGCATCACCATTCATGATTTCAAGTTACACTATAGAGCTATTGTAATCAAAACAATATGGTACTGGCATAAAAATAGACAAACAGATGAACAGAACAGAATTGAGAGTCCAGAAACAAACCCAAGCATATATGGTCAACTGATATTTGACAAGAGAGTGAAGGATACTCAAAGGAAAAACAGCCCTCTCCTCAATAAATGGTGCAGTGAAAATTGGATATTCACATGTAAAAGAATGAAACTAGACTCCTATGTTACACCACTCTCAAAAATTAACTTGAAATGGATTCAAGACTTAAATGTAAGAACTGAACCCTTGAAACTCCTAAAAAAAAAATAGGAAAAAACTCCTTGACATGGGTCTTGGTGATAATTTTTTGGATATGACACCTAAAACACCTAAATCAGAAGTAAAGAAGTGGGACTGCGTCAAAATAAAAAGCTTCTACATAGCAAAAGATACAGTTAACAAACTGAAAAGACAACCTATAGAATGGGGAAAAAATATTTGCAAACCATATATCTGATAAGGGGTTAATATCCAAACTATATAAAGAATTCATACAATTCAATGGCAAAAACCCCCAAATAATCCAATTAAAACATGGGCAAAAGATCTGAATAGACATTTCACCAAAGAACATATATGAAAGTCCAATAGGCACAGGAAAAGATGGTCTACATCACTAATCATTAGGGAAATGCAAACAAAAATCACAACGAGATATCACCTCATGCCTGTTAGAATAGCCATCACCAAAAAGACAAGAGATAACAAATGCTAGAGAGTATGTGGAGAAAAGGGAACCCTTGGCACTGTTGCTGGATTGTCAACTTGTATAGCCACTATTGAAAACAGTATGGAGGATTCTCAAAAAATTAAAAATAGAACTACCATATGATCCAGCAATTCCACTTCTGAGAATATATCCAAAGGAAACAAAAATTCTTAACTTGAAAAAATATCTGCACCCCCATGTTCATAGCAGCATTATTTACAATAGCCATGACATGGAAACAACCTATGTGCATCAACAGATGAATGGATAAAATAGTTGTGGTCAGTATACAATGGAATATTATTCAGCCATAAAACATGGAACCATGCAGCACATGGAAGCTATTTGTGACAACAATAGATAGACTTTGAGGGCATTATGCTAAGTGATCTAAGTCAGACAGAGAAAGACAAATACTGTATGATCTCGCTTATACGTGGAATCTAAAAAAAAGCAAACTCATAGCAAAAGGGATCAGATTTGCACTTACCAGAAGCAGGGCTGGGGGAAGAAGGAATAGGAGAAAGGTGGTAAAAAGGTACAAACTTCCAGTTGCAAGAAGTACTAGGGATGTAATGTACAGCATGATGACTATGCTTAAAACTGACATATGATACATATGAAAGTTGTTAAGAGTAAATTCTGAGTTCTCATCACAAGGAAAAATTTGTTTTCTTTCTTTTCAGTTTTTGCCTACGCTTTTTATTCTATCTATATGAGATGATTGGTGCTATCTAAACTTATAGCAGTAATCATTTCACAATATTTGTAAGTCAAGCCATTATTCTATATACTTTACAGTTATATAGTGATGTATGTCAATTATATCTCAATAAAGCTGGAAAAAATAATAACTAGGAGAAAGTGGGTGTATGCTGCAAAATGGTTGCTGCCTTACTTTCATCTTCTAGCTCTCAATGAGACAACGCTCTTTGAAACCGATTCTAATTGGAAATCAGCAGAATTAGTGTGACAAGTTACATAAACCACCTCTCCAAATTTTGTAAAGATTAGAGATTTGACTAACAAGCAAAGGATCCTAAAAAAAATAATAACAATAAAAATGACATCAAAAATGAGATCTGTTTGAAAGTTTGACCACTTGGACAATAGAGCAACTGTGGTGAGCCAAACTAGGTAAGGATATTAGTGAAATTAGTTTGAGAATGTAAGAACTAGATATAAGCTTTTCTACTCCTTATATTTTCAGATAAACTCATAAAAACTGATTATAGCTATACATTGCATAGCAAAAATGCTGGACTTCATCCCTGGTATTTTAGTTACTTATTGCCACAACAAGTTACCTCAAAACTTAGAGAGTTAAAACATCAATAAATATTTATTACCTAAGAGTTTTTTGGGATCACATATGTCAGAATGGATTAACTGAATGCTCTGCCTAGAGGTTTTTCATGAGATGGAAGTCAGGATGTCAACCAGGGCTGCTGCTGTTTGAAGGCTTGACTGGAGTTGGAGGACCTATTCCAAGATGGTTCACACTGGCTGTTAGCAGGAGTCCTCATTTCTTCACCATTTAGACCTCTCGTAGGACTGCTTAAGTGTAACATTGTACCTCTCTTCCCCCAGAGCCAGTGATCAAGAAAGAGCAAGCCAGAAGCCATAATATCTGATAGGACCTAGCCTAGGAATGATACACTGTCACTGCTGCAGTAGTCTATTGGTCACACAGGAAAGCTATGATTAAAACTTACATAAAGCATAAATACCAAGAGGCAAGCCATTTTGGAGGCTGGCTGCCACACTGGCATGATATCTTCAATTTCCAAGGCTATATCTTTCCACAGAGCAGCTGTTAGAGGACAATACAGACTAAATTTCATAACCAATATGAACTTCTGCATATTTCAAGACTCTAAGAATTTTATGGTCTCTTTTTTCAATACTGGTTTATAATCACATGTATCGATTTGCTAGGGCTGTCATAAGAAAATACCACAGACAACAGAAATTTGTTTTCTCACAGTTCTAGAGTCTAGAAGTCTAAGACTCAGGTGCTTACAGATGGCCACCTTTTCACTTTGTCCTCACATGGGTGCCCTTCAATCTGTGTTGTCTGTGCCCTAATCTCCTTTTTGTGTAAAGATAACAGTCATATTGGATTAAGGCCCACCATATGACCTCATTTTTCCTTAATTACCTTTTTAAAGCCTCTATCTCCAAATATAGTCACATTCTGAGGTGCAGGGGACTTCAATATGTGAATTAGAAGGGGACACAACTCAGTCCATAACATGATGCTTCTCACTTAGCCTTTGAAAGAATATACCGCCAGAATGCAATGACTCAAATTCTAAATTTATTTGAGTGACAGGGAATGCCAAACTGTTTCAAATTGTCTATCATTACCCTTAATCAAAGCAAAGCTAAGAAGTCAAGGGTTTTTTTCTTTTATCAATAGAGAAGCAGTATCCCCCAAAATATATAATCTGCAAGCAAGTAAGGAAGAATGCTTCTTGCTCAGCTCTCACCTTTTCACTGAGGCCTACTTTCCCTCACCTTCTGCCACAACCAATTATTTTTACCTTTATCTATGTTTTCGTAGCACTTCTAGCACTGTCCAATAGATGATATAATACATTATGTTTATGCCTTATTGCTTCCCACCGGCATCTAAGCTTCTTGAGAGCAAAGATTTTCACCTGGCTCATACTACAGCTCAATGACAGAATTGATCCTTATCCCACTAAACAAGCTCCATTTCCCTTAGTTCCCTCTTTTCAGCTGTGTCATCATTATATGGATCACAACCCTTCCTAGCCTTACACATGGAAGACTAAGGGAAAACTGAGAGGCGAATGTTTAGGAATGTGAGGTAAGACCCTCAAACCTGAAAAATAACATTTCCATTTGTTTGCCTTTCATCAAGCAATTAGGGAAGGAAATTCAAAGTTTTTTAGAAGAGAATTTACACTGAATTAACGCACATACCATAACTAATAATATCAGATCCTTTACTGAATTTCCATATGAGCAATGTTTCTCTAGCTTAAGAAATATGTAGTCTGTGAGGAAGAACGGAAGAAAGAAAAGAATAAAATATAAACATAAATGTGATACGTTCCATAAGACATTTGCCAAATAAAGGAGACAGCACGTCTGATTGTGGAATTAAAGGAAGTCTTGCTAGAGAAGCTGATGTATGAAATTGAAGAGAAAATGCTACCTTGACAAATGGAGATGGAGGAGCGCCTTGCAGGTGGCCAGAATTAAATCAGAAAACCAGGGAGCCAGGAAAACTTGGCTGTAGTGGGCGTTATCCATACAAGTTTGACTGAACTCAGAGTAGATATTGATGCACAGCAGGAAATGTAACAAGAGATACACCTTGGAGTGAGGTCACAGAAGACCCTGAATGGCCACAATAAGTTGTTGGAATTTGGTTGGTTAGCAATGGGGAGCCACTGAAGTTACCTTGGTAGATGACTAACAGGCTCTGAGAGTATCTCAAGGAAGATTAATCTGGCAGCATTAAATCAATTTTGAAAAGTTTTTTGAGGTAATAACACATCCTATGCAAGTCAAAACTCTTAAACTTGGTTAATTAACTTACAAGAATAAAGTATTTAGAGAAGAAAATGATGTATTGATATCTAAACCTGATGATTGATATGGGGTAGCTATTGCTATTATTGCTATTATTACTTTCAATATACATGAACTTACTTAGAAAACATCAGGAAAAAAGGTAAACTTCTGACCCATTTATACCAAATTTCACATGTCATTATTCTATAATTTAATAATTTAAGTAGATAGACTATGATTGCGGCTACCCAACTCAATTCTCCCCAAATATCACGGTCTTCTCTCCAAAGTATCTTTTGATCTATATCAATTACTTATTTGGTTTGGGTCAACACAGAGGCGCTTGACAGGCTAGTGAGAGGAGACATTTTCCAGGAAAAAAAGGTAGAATGATATTTTCTACATATCCAGAAAAAAGTTTAAGGACTTTTCTAGTTGGAGAAAAAAGACTAAATTGGGAGGAAATTTTCAGGATAATTATGTTAATCAAGTTCATCCACCAGCAAATCTTAATTTTGCATGCTTGCTTTGTAGAGGGTACTAAGCTAGGTGCTCTGAAAGGTACAAAGACGTTGAAAATAAGGATTAATTCTAGTTTAAAATTCTAGTTTAAAATAAAATTCTAGTTTGAAACGTATATTTGTTTTTAATGCTGCATAACCAATTACCACAAACTTAGCTCAAAACAACAGAAATGTATTATCTTATTGTCTTTATGGGCAAGGAGTTTGGGAACATTGTAGCTAGATTCTCTGCTCAGGGATTCGCAAGGGTGAAATCAAGGTGTTGGATGGGCTGCATTCTCATTTAGAACTCAGGATCCTCTTCCAAGATCACTCAGGTTGTTGACAGAATTCAATTCCTGTGGTTAAGGGACTGAGGTCCCCATTTATTGCTAGCTGTGTGTAGGAGAAGGGGCTTTCCCAGAAACAGGGTAATGGGAATTTACATAGCATGTTAGTATATTCAGAGTATTTTCTCACATAGTATGCATTTAACAGTTTTTTAATCCCATTTCAAAGAATCAAGAACTTCCCATGTCCTCATCCCCATCCCTTCCTTCTCCCATGACCACCACCATTTCTGACCTCTGGTACCAATCACAACGCTACTGAGCTCACTGTGCCCAGAAGCCACTGCCAGTCTTTGACTGGAACTCAGAAACAGGAGTCTCCTGGAATGGGCATGGGCTGCACAAGAGCCACGTGGGAGGATCAGGCTTAGTGGCCCTTAGTTTCACTTCAAGTGAGCAGACACTTCCAACAAATGTTTTTCATGAACTCTTCCAACACTAATCAGTGAACAAACTGGGGAATTGCTAAAGAATCCTAAAGAAGATGGTTGAAGTAGGGAATTTTCTATTGTTGGTCAAAGACCCAGATATTTTTAAGTGCCCAAAGCCCATTACATTATAAATATCAAGAAAAAAAGGATTTTCTAAGCAAAAATTACAGTCCTACAATTGTGAAGACAGAACAAATTGAATACTTTATAAAAATTCTATTAAAAAGCTTGTCATTTTTTTTTTGCTAGCTGTATCTTATCCATACCCTTTGAGAAGGACAATAGCGGTTGTGCTCCTAATCTTCTGTTTTTTTAAATGCAGCATGCAACTTTCAGGCTACAAATAATTACACCAAGGAACAAGGGATGTAAATCCAGATGTACAGGTAAATACAGGATTCAAGTGTCAAATCTTATCCTGAATTTTTTTAAAAAATCACATTTTTTCATTTTCTTATGAATACATAAAAATTAATTAGTTTTGATGTATTATTTATTTATATAAATGCAAAGCCATCTGTAGGGTGGTTTAGAGAATAGGACACAAAATGGAGCAGTAAAAAACTAAAGTTGGAGTCAGAGAAATAAATTTTAGTCAAATCTTGAAACTGGTGGACCTGAAAAACACAAGAAAATAGGGACTTCTAGGTGGAAAGATCTGTATGAGAAAACATAGAATAAATAAGAATTAGAAATTCTGTCTCGGATATTTTAACTATCCATTCATTTTTTTAAATAAATAGTCATTGACTATTTACTATCAGACAGTCCCTATAATGTGTGCTTTTCATATACTTTCTGAGTTTACTGAATTCTTACAATCAACTCATGAGGTTGGTACAATTAGTATCCCTAGTTTAGAGATGAGAAAATTGAATGTTAGAAAGGATAAATAAATTGCCTAAGATCACCTAGCTAAGTAAATCAGAGTCTGGTTTTGAACTTACAACAAATGAGATTAACAAACTGAAAATCATGAGAGGGGACATTATAGAATACCCACTGAAAACAAATGGCAATTCTGGAAGAATATTTCAATTTGAACATGGGAGTACCATGCTGAAGATATATTTAAAGACTACTACTCAGAGATCAAAGAGGGCAGTGGCTATTTATTATTAATTTTTTGTCTTCTCAGAAATGTAATTCTCTATTTTTTACTCCTCCTCACCCAATGACTGGGTCTGATGAAAGCCCCAATGCTATGACCCCATCCCCCTGACTATAGCAATTTCTCTGGCAGTGATCTCTTGACCAAAGCGGGGTCAACCGCATCATTTAGCCAGGTTATTTTCTGACTAGAACTGGCAGGAAAGAGTCTCTTTCCTCTTATATCACTACCCTGGAGGAATGTGAATATGAAGTAGCCTAAGACTCTGCCCCTTGTCACACACAGAAAACTTGTGTGCAGACGACAAGGATGAAGCCAACTGAGAGGGGAAATTAGAAATGGGAATGAGAGACTTGATAGCCTGCAAGTCCTTGGATTCAGTTGTACCTGAGACAAGTTTTACCCCTTCTTATCAGGTTAGTTACAAACGCCAATAAACTCTCCTTTTTAACTTAAGCTTACTCACTTAAAGAAACCTGAAGAATACAAGTTGACAAAACAGTAGCTTTGTGTAATCTATAGAGTTTTAAGGTAATACAGAGCCACACTAGCATAAAAAAACCCCAGTGTAAATAGAAAGGAAGATCTGGGAGACATGATGGAGAAAGCGTCCACAGAACCTCAAAACAGGATGACCTTGACAGGATAGAGGAGAACAGAGATTCCAAACCTAAGAGAGAGGCAAGATAATCAGTTAGGCATGAGAACACCGTCTGATTGATTATACTGTGGTAAATACAAAGATATCAGCTGAATTTTACTCTGTGCATAGCATCCACATCAACCCTCTGTGCCAAAAAATACTAACTCCTTGACTAAGCAACTGTACAAGTTCCAGATAAGCCACATTTGTCTCATTTTCACAATTCCTTGCAGACTTCTACCACTATAACATTGACATGCCATCCTCTATAAACTTATTTTCTTCTTGTATGTTCCCTCCTTTAAGGGCTTCAAGAAGAAGTCCAATTCTGTAACTCCTACAAAACCTTCTCTAAACGTTTCCAGGTCTCCTCTCTACCACACAGCACATCTATTTGGGGCTTAGAAAGTACTACCTTGAGTTGCTATTTTTCTTGTTATATGTAAATCCAGACACACTAAATGAATTGAAGAACCATCTACGTTTTGAGCCCTAGGAGCATAACATTTATTCTTAAGTACTCTAAATATTAGACAGCAAAAGTGAATTCTAGTAATTACAGTTGCCAGTAAAATAAGAATCTATCAACTACATATTCATAGCATATAATCATATGTATTAATTAAGGATTAATGTTAATTAATTCTTAGTTTACTGGTGACTGTAATTACTATGGGTTAATACATGGTATGTATATTATATATGTGTGTGTTTATATGTATGTGTGTGTGTATTTTCAGACACATTTCAAATAGTATATAAACTAAAGCATACTCTGGACAAAGACCAAAGACCAAAGACCAAAGACCAAATGGTCTGAGTATAAATATCTTGCTAAAATTACTTGCACTTCATTTATTTCTATTTCTCTTGTTTAAAAATTCTCACTAAAAAAGCTTTTTTGTGTTAAAGGCGGTTCTATAGTTTCAAGATATTCAGGTAGGCAGGTCAGGGCGCCACCGCGTTCTTCACTATGTGAGGTTCACGTTAAGAGTTCAGGCTGGCGCTCTGCCACTTCCTAGTTGTGTGATCTTGGGCAAGGCTGTTTTCTTCTCAGTAAAGCTCAGATAATGGCAGCTCCTTCCTCACAACGAATTTGTGAAGATTCAATAAGTTAATGCATGTAAAGCCATTAAAAGAGTATACAGCACATGGAAGACCTCAATTAATGTTTCATTAATATTTCATCATAGTCATCCTCCTCCCCCCCCACCTCATGCCTCTAAGAAATACTGCAGAAGTACCAGAGCTTTAACAAAAACTCCTGGTTCATACACAGAAGGATATTGCTTAAACAGGTACTACATTTAAATTTAAAACGATGGGTGAGAACTGAAAAATTGTTTTCTCATGGGAAATGAGTTATTACGATATGTGAGTTTTCACTACTATAAAGTACAAATGTTCTGAGCTGAGAGATTTATGCAAGTGTTCCTGAGCAGTAAAGTACAGGCCTTTCTTGTGACCTGAATTGCTGTGGTAAAAATACTGGTCCTCTGAATTTTTCTCATGCAGAAGCCCCATGGATTATTTTTCTATTTGCAAGTTATTTTCATGTTCTTATTGTTATTTTTGCAAAGAAGGAATTAAACTCTCAACAAACCTTTATTCAACTTGGCTTTATCCGTGCCAATCAAAGAAAATCTGGGTTTCTATGAGCCAAGGCACCATTTAAAAAATGCCAAAAACTTAATTAATAGAAGATAAGTTAATAAAAAGATAAACAAAGACTCACCTTTTTCATTAAGATAAGTCATTTGCTGTCAGTACTTTTTAAGTCATAGTTTAATTAATTACAACTAGATTGTGCCTGCATTTGAATAGCAAGTTTCTACTTTGTCATTTTCAGTTTTTTTAGATTTTATTTTTTTCCTTTTTCTCCCCAACCGTCCCGGTACATAGTTGTATATTCTTCGTTGTGGGTCATTCTAGTTGTGGCATGTGGGATGCTGCCTCAGCGTGGTTTGATGAGCAGTGCCATGTCCGCACCCAGGATTCAAACCAACGTAACATTGGGCCGCCTGCAGCAGAGCGCGCGAACTTAACCACTCGACCATGGGGCCAGCCCCATGTCATTTTCAGTTTTTTAAAAATAATTTCCCTTCATCTTTAGACAGTCTCAGGACTTGCTCCAATAACCAATTTCTTCTCTCCCCTGCCCTAGAAATAAGGAATGCTTGTTCACTTTATAAATTTTGAAGAACTCTGAAAAGTATATTTTAATTTAGTACTTAAAATTTTATCCAATCAGAAAAATGCGTATTCTCATTAGAAAAAATAAGTATATGTAAATTAAGAAGTACCTAATATAAACATGTAAATGTAATATGAGCCCACTGTTCAGTGAATAGTCAGCTAAAATTTTTATGTGTATACTTGCACATGTCCATATATAAACACGTTTTCAAGTAGTAAGACAATATTGTTCTTTTGTATTCTGCTTTTTCAATTTAACAAATAGCATGCACATTTTTCCCTTGTAATCAAATTTTCATTAAGGCAATTTTTCATAAAGTGTATTTTGTGAAATATGTGTTACTTGAAAAACAAAGATTCTGTGATAACGTGGTCTTTGAAAAACAAAGATTCTGTAGTCGAATGCATCTGAGAGATCAGATTAAGTGTGGTTAAACAGGTTTATTTATTGTAGTACCTCTCTCTTTTCAAAGCTAATTTGCATTGTGATTCTCCACTGGGACATTTGTTTCCCAAATGTTTTTGGCTATGCCACCCTCCACCTGCATGTGTCTCTTGACAAGCATTCTGTGGAACATCTTCTAGGAAATATTATTTTAAAAGATGATTTAGTTAGAATGATTGTACAAATATTGCTTCATTTGTATAGACCATAACTTTAGAGGGTCTTCCCAAATATTAAACATTTTAGTTTTTTCCAAGTACTTGCCATTGTAAAAATATGAACTTAATTTTCACAAATCGTTAGTCTGTTCTGATTTTTTAAGATAAATCCCCAAAAGTGAAATTAATGAATAAATGTGTGATGATCTCTTAAACCTCTTGATCAACATTGGTGATTATCTTCCAACAGCTACTGTCGATTTACATTCACGCCAACAGGATTGAAAATGCTTATCCTACAAGTATTTACTGACACCAGGCATTATCAATTTTTATAAATATTTGGAAATTGGTCAATTAGGTCAATAAAATGAGAATGAATCAAAGGAAATAAAGAAGTAAAACTATCTCTATTTGAGGATGACATGAGAATACCTAGAAAATTCCAAAATATCAATAATAAATTCAAACAATAAAAGAATTCAGTGGGGGGCCGGCCCAGTGGCACAGCAGTTAAGTTCACACTCTCCGCTTCTCAGAGGCCCGGGGTTCGCCAATTCGGATCCTGGGTGTGGACATGGCACCACTTGGCACGCCATGCTGTGGTGGGCATCCCACATATAAAGTAGAAGAAGATGGGCACGGATGTTAGCTCAGGGCCAGCCTTCCTCAGCAAAATGAGGAGGACTGGCAGTAGTTAGCTCAGGGCTAATCTACCTCAAAAAAAAAAAGAAAGAATTCAGTGAAATAGCAGGATAAAAAATGCACATATGAAAATCAGTAGCCTTCTTATATACAAACAGTAACCATAATTATAGAGTAAATCCACGTGTTATAGCAACACAGAAGATTGTATACCTAGCAATAAATTTTACAGGAAATAAGCAAAAGTAAGGAAAATGTAAAAACTCTTCTGAAAGTCTAAAATAGACTTGAACAAATTGAAAGACATTCCTTGTTCTTGGATAGGACAACTCAACGTTATAACATGTCAGTTATTTATAAGTTAATTTATAAAGTCAATGCCATCTTAATGAAAATATCAGCAAATTACTTGATGGAGTTAGAAAATTTGATTCTAAATCTTATATGTAAAAACAAGCATGCAAGATTAGCCATGAAAACACTAAAAGAGACAAACTACAAAGACTTATTAGCCATAGTATAAAAGCCCTATAATTCAAACATTGTTGTACGGATAAGAATAGACAAATGAACCTATGTAATAGAATAGAAAGTCTAAAGTTAGACTCAAATTCATATACAAATTTAATATATGACAAAGGTAGCATCACAAACCACTGAGGGTAAAGATGAGATTTTAAATAAATGGTGTTGGGAAAACTGGGTAGTCATTTGGAAAAATATAAAATTAGATCCATATCTCACACCACAGTCACAAATAAGCTCCAAATTGATTAATGATCTAAATGTGAAAATTAAAACCATATAGTTTCTAGAAGGAAATATGGGAGAATTCTTTAAACTTGGTGTTGGGGAAGGCTTTCTAACTATAACTCAAACTTTGAGGGGCCAGCCTCATGGCCGAGTGGTTAAGTTTGCACCCTGCACTTCAGTGGCCCAGGGTTTTGCTGGTCTGGATCCTGGGTGTGGACATGGCACCGCTCGTCAGGCCATGCTGGGGCGGCATCCCACATAGCATAACCAGAGGGACCTACAACTAGAATATACAACTATGTACTGAGGGGCTTTGGGGAGAAAAATAAGAAAAAAAAAAAGAAGATTAGAAACAGTTGTTAGCTCAGGTGCCAATCTTTAAAAAAAAAATCAGTATATTAAAAAAAAAACTTGAGTCAATAAAAGATTATAGACTAGACTATGTAATTTTTAATTTGCATGATGAAAACCACTATAAACAAAGTTCAAAAACAACTGACAACTAGGAGAAAATATTTGCAACAAACACCACAGAAAAAGCAAATATCACTTACATATAAAGAACTCATAAATTGAGAGACAAATGACCAAAAACCTGATAATGGGGAAAGGCCATGAACAGACAGTTCACAAAAAAAGAGACAAAAATGACCCTCAGATATATAAAAAGTATTCAAATTCATAATTAGAAATGCAAATTAAGGCAACATGTGAATATCATTCCAATCAAGTTGGCAAAAATTTCAAAAATATTACACTTTAGTAAATAAACACATGGACAAAGAGAAGAGATTAGTAGTTACCAGACGGGAAGGGGTTGGTGGGTGGGTGTAAGGGGCAAAGGGGCACATATATATGGTGAATGACAAATAATAATGTACAACTGAAATTTCACAATGTTATAAACTATTATGACCACAATAAAATAAAAAGAAATAAAAAATGTATAACACTTTATGTTGATGAAGTTGTGGGGAAACAGACACTATCATATTGCTGATGAGAAAGTAAATTGGTATAACCAATTTGTTTGGAAATTTGGCAATCTCTAATAAAATTACATATTCATTTACCTTTGGGCCCAGCATTCTATTTATCAGAATTAATCCTTCAGCTATACCTCCAAAAATATAAAAACACATATGCACAAGGTTATTTATTGTAGCATTGTTTGTAACTGCAAAAAAATAATTGGAAACAACCCACATGCCCATATATAGGAGAATGTTGGAATTAAGTATGTATAGCCATACAATGGAGTATTATTTGACTACATAAAAAAGGAGGAATATATCTGTGAACCGAAATAAAGTGATTTCCAGACATACTGTTAAGTGAAAAAAGCACAGTTTACATGATCATTTATAGTATGTCACCTTTCATTGATAAGAAAGAAAGAGACATGAAAATACATGCCTATCTGCCCACTGCCCATCTGCAAAAGAAATATGTCAAGTACCTACACACAAGATTATCAGAGCCCTGACCCCAATTCACAGATTAAAAAAATCCTCCACTGCCAAGAGCAGTCATCTCAGGCAAAATTGTGTCCTAAGTCCTGCCAGTACTAACTGTTGCCAGATTATAGCAGAGACCCAAGGGTTTTATAGGTGAAGCAGATCAACAGAGAAAAATCTTGGTTTCAACTTTACCAGGATGCCAAAAAATCTGTATCCCTTTTCCAGAAACCATGATGTGCGATCTTAAACCCAACTGGGTGAAATCTTTTAGCAAGAAGCTAATTTTGACATTGTGCATTTAACGCACACATATTGCTTTCTTCAGAGCATAGAATCTGGGACATTTCAGACATTTTGCAAAGTTAGATATTTACAAAAGCAGTAGCTTCACACGGGGTCTTATTTGAGGTGTTGTTCTTTCACAGACAACAGACTTAAAAATTCTTAATTTGCATCTCACCTTTGGGTCTGTGAATTGGGTATGGGCTCTATCTAGTGACATGGCTGTAAAGCTCTTGAGTAGCTCTATGCTACAGTGGCTGTTTCCATTGTCTCTTGCTATGGACTGTATAGTCTTGACAATTCTGCTTCCCAGGGACATTCTCTTACTCAAATATAACTGACTAGCTTTGAGCCAACTTGAGACCACATGTTTCAGGGGGAGGCAGTGACTCTTGGGCCTTAGAGCAAGCTACATGTATCCCAGGTTAGTCTTGCACAGTTCACCCCTAGGCCAAGTGCAAAATTAGTGTGGCCAACTAGCACTGCCAATCTAGCACTAGCAAATTAAGCATCTAACTCTCTCCATGGGACCCCTGGAGCTAAGAAATCTTGACATGTAAAAGCAGCAAATGACACTCTCTATAAGTTCAACTTCTGAAACTTTCAGAAGTTATGAAACTGTCCTTTGTGATATTAGCCAATTTGGAATTTAGAATAAACACTACAAATAAGTCTGGGCAGACAGCTGCTTTAGAATGTAGAGAAGTTTGCTGAGCTTTCACCTGTCATAGGTTTGAAGGGAAAAAGTAAAATATAGATTGCAGAGGTTTCAAACACATGGCCATTTTCATTTGTTAAATATGAAAATTACACGGGGCAAGAAATTAGAGTCAAGTCAAAATCTTTCAACAGAAGAGTCTTCCAGTGCATAGGGAAAAAGGTCCTAAAGAACCTAAGAACAACTGACAGCTTAAAAAGAACCTGAGAGTGGGCTGGCCCTGTGGCCAAGAAGTTAAAGTCTGCACACTCTGCTTTGGTGGGCTGGGGTTCACAGGTTCAGATCTCCAGTGCAGACCTGCTCTACTCCTCAGCCATGCTGTGGCAGTGACCCACATACAAAGTAGAGAAAGACCGGCACAGACGTTAGCTCAGGGCTAATCTTTCTCAAGCCAAAAAAAAAAAAAGGAGGACTGTCAACGGACGTTGGCTCAAGGCGAATTTTCCACACACACATACAAAAAGAACCTGAGAATAACTGGTGAGAATTGAAAAGCCAAAAGTGAGTGGTTTGAAAACACAGAGTGAATGGTTAATTGGCATCAATTATACATCTCCTCTTGTGCTAATTTGGGAACAGCTAGAGGTGGACAGTTAAGACTCTGCAGGGGCCACTGTTGGAGAAGTATAAGAGCTTTTTGGCATTGTTTATTACTAGATAGTCAAAACCTAGAGGTTTGAAGGACTTGTGTACACATACAGTCTCTCTCTCAAGATATATGCCAAATCCTTAATCACATGGGTTGACAGGCTAAAGAGACAAGCCAAAATCTTAAGAAACACAGTAGAAATTAACGCTGTTTCTTAGTACTGGGAAGACAAAGAGCTGCCAGGCTCTTCACTGAAGATGTTGGAAGGTCAAGCCTTGGAAACAGAAGTGAATCACGGATTGATAAAGTCAAAAACAAGTCCATGGAATATATCCTAAGTGACACATAGAAATTTTCTAAGGGGCAAAAGAAAACCAGAAAGGAATATTTTTCTTGGAACACAATGGGGTAAAAATCTAATGTACTTTCAATTGGAGTCTAAAATAGGGAAGATACAGAGAATCCAACAGAAAAAATATTTAGAAGAGACAATAACCAAGAATTATCCAAAATTGATTAACAATATTGATTGACATATTTAAGATGTTCAGAGTGACCCCGGAAAGATTAGTTAAAAAATTATTGTAATAAAACTACCAAAGTTTCCAAGAGAGAAACTTACAAGCAAACAGAGAAACATGTATGACCTTCAAAGGAATAATAATAAGATTGTCAAATGAGTGTTAAAAAGAAACTAGGGAAGATAGAAAACAATGCCACAGTATCTTCAAAGGGAAATAAGAACATAACTACCAAACTAGAAATTTACATCAAGCAAAAACCCTTCAAAACGAAGGTGTAATAAAAGTTTTTTTCCAGGCAAGCAATCACTGAGGGAATTAATTGCCAGCAGGCTTTCTCTAAAAGAGATTCTAGGGGAGATATTTAGGCAGAAGGAAAATGAACCCAGACAGAAACATGAAATACAGGAGGAAACGATGAACAGAGTAGAGGGTAAATATGAGTAAATATAGATCAATATTGACTTTAAAACTAGCAGATATTTCTTGGAGTGTAAAATATAGTTGACTAAAATGCATGATAATAATAAAGTAAAAACCAGAAGTTAAAGGAAATAAGTCTTCTCACTTCCATATACGACATAGAATGCTAGACAGAATGTTGCTCCCAGCCTTACAAAAACAACAAAAGCCAGATAATTGCCAAATTAAAACATTTCTTGAACTCATGAGACAGCTGAGGAATAGGAACACTAAGCTGTAAACTAAAGAAAGACAGGTACCTCCAAAGAGAAATGTGACAAGATCATTAGCTTAAGGACAGACACTAGATGCCAAACTAATAGGCAAAAAGATTCAGCTAAATTTTTAACAAATTTCTAAAGGCTGAAGGTGGACTGGAGTATAGATTCCCTGGGAGTCAAACACAGGGGAAATGTGCATCTAATCACAGACCATCTCCATGGACATCTCTGGGTGCTCACAAAAAAGACTGGAGTAGGGATGATGGACCAGGTAAAGCAACATTTATAACTTCCTGCATGTTACCCTTCTCTCCATTTATAAATATTTTGGGGGAAAGATCTAAGCACTTTTACAAATGCATAAAAAATTTCCTGCAAAGAATGGAAAGCCCTTTGGATTACTTCAGTTTTTCTTTCACTTTTTCACAAAATAAATCTGAAATACATTCATGTAAATGTATTATGGAGTTGCACCACTTTATCCCTAAATTAGGTGCATCTCTGTTTAATTTTCCACAAATATAGCTAGTCCCATTAAATTCCGACTATGCATTTTACTCAAATCAACTCTAAATTTACAAGCTGGTACAATTTGGTCCCAGCCATTTTTTCAATATCTCCAAAGAGAATTTGCTATATTCTAAACTTAGCATACAATAATTACACTTTCTACTGCCCTACCAAATATTTTTGGACAAACTGAAGAATCACTGATCTTATTCAAAAAAATCCTTCAGTATTCTAGTCTTTTTTCCAATTATTTAATTTCTAATTTTCCAGTTTTGTATATACCAATTTTTAATGTATCTATCAATTTTTTTGTATTTTTTCTCTCATTTTCAGAAATGACTTTATTCACAAATGAAATAAACTCACAATGCCTTCTTTAGAACAGTCTCCTGGAAATAAAAATATATTAATAAAAATTTTTCCTATATATAACTTTTTCTTGATGTTTATGAATGAACAGACATGATTGCAAATTCATAGTAATTTTTAAATATATTATGAAATATTCTTATGTGTCAACCTAATTATAAACATTATGTGTTATGAATTACTTTTCTCTGTGAATGAACATTTGCCAGCATAAAAGTCATCAGGAGTCACATGTGAACAAAATGTCACATCCTTCATAATAGTGTATCACAACTAATAAGAATATTCTTTTAAACTCTATGACTTGTCTTGAGTTTCAGGTACTTCTTAAAATAGTGTTTTGTAAGTGATCTGTCACATTTTGCCCACAAATGTTGAACTGTTCACTAATAGCACCACTGGCTGTCTCTCTTGGTCTCAGGTATACATGAGCTACTTATCAATAATGAGGAAACACTTAATTCATGCTTCAAAAATTTATCTGAAAACTGATAACACTAACTTGTGCTTTGAAATTAATCTTTAACACACCGGTTGTCAATAAAGAAAGAAACTCAGGCAAACATTCTGAAAGGTTTGAAAAACACATGGCCCATCCCCAACCTTGATACCATTCTTATAGGTCACTGAGTGCCTTACTAGAGCATCTATAACGTTTCTGGAGCAAATTATGGAATCATGGCCCATAATCTGCTGTTTAATTCAAGTCTGAATATATTATGATTAAGGACTGAAAAAAATGCAAAAAAACTAAATAGAAATATATATATATATAAAATATGCACACACATACATATACATACACATATTTGTAAATATACACATGCCCTCCCACACACATATAATTCACACTATAAAAAAAGAGATCAAATGTACTAAGTCCAGCCCATACTTTTAACACATAGTGACGTAGCCCAAGTCATTGGGCCTGCTCAGCATCACTGCAATAGCTAGCTTCTCAGAGGACATGAAAGCAAAACATAACATTTGAAAGCAACATTTGGGAATCTGCATTTTTCAAACCAATCACTAAAAATAGAATATTTTTAGACATTCCTCCCTTCTCTCTTCCTTATAACAGCCTTAGAGTCAACTATATTCAGCTTCCACTTGAAATATCTAAGTCATCATAAAACGGTGAGCATCAGAGCTGTGCTGCAGTAGATGAGCCAGTCAGCAAACCATTTATCGGGCAGCGGGGAGTAATGTGAACTTCACTGTTAGCAGGAATAAAATCTCACCATGATAATTTTAATAAAAACATCTCTCTTTCTCCTAGACTTTGAGGAAAATTAGCTTTTCTAGTCCAAATTATGCTTTTTAATATGCCTTCAAATTGCTTACTGGTATTTTTAAAAACATATAAAGAATTTTTTCAAATCATATTGTCATTTTCAATATGAAAAAGTAAATTAAATAGGTTCCTGGAAGATGTTGGTCCAGGAAACAAAAAATGCTAAAAAGTCAAATAAGGAGAAATAAAGCGATCATATCAATATCAATTGATGTCACACACACACACATGCATACGCACACACCGTGTTAATAAAGTGGCAATGCTACTCCCTGACATTCTACTAAATATTTGAAAAGCTTTACCAGCTATCTTATATTCATGGGTTAATTACAGTCACATATAAAGTAAAGTTTTAAAAAGGTTGAGTTTCACTCAAAGTCATGGGAAAATTAATAAGAGAAACCTTAACTAAATTGGAGATGGGAAGGCCTATCGAAGGAGCTCTCAAGCCCTATCATAAGTGGTCAATTACACCAAACAGGAAGAAATGTACGCTGGCATCTTGGCATGCTGGAATCTTCCTCAAGCAAAAAGAGGGAGATTGGGAGATTGGACAGGAGGTAAAACTACTTCACTACTGAAAGAAGATTTCTCCCCCCGACCCCCACCTGGCAACAGCACAGCCAATGACAAACAGCAGCTCAGCCAATGAGAAATGCTGCAGCTTAGCCAAGGAGAAGCTATTGCTGCCCCTGAACTGTTACTTACCCCTAAAAGAAAGAATGGGCTTTCTTTTAGAACAGCCCCTCCCTACTCCCCTTTTTCTCTATAAAAGCAGCTCCCCTCCTTTGTTTTCTGGATATGCCTATGGTTTGCCATAGCATACACATCCTGAATTGCAATTCTTTTGTCTATTCTCAAATAAACTCATTTTGAGGGTAAAACAACAGGCAAATTTGCTTTTAAGTTGACAGTCATGAGAAATACCTAAAACAGTATTATACTTCTCTTTTAAAAAAAATGAACAACTTGCCAAGACCTCCTCTTTTTTCTACCAGAGAACATGACTTTCTTGAAAGGAATGATTACCTGCTTCTCTGCAAGAGATTTAGAAACTAGCTGAGGCCATTTGGAGTTACTCAATGTGTGACCTTATGCCAACTCCCCACAGCACCTGCACCCCACCTTTATAAGGATGGAAATAAGTATATGGTGAAGATTTGAGGTTAAAGCCTGTTCAAGGTTATGACAAAGTTAAAGAATTTGGGCCATAAAGATTGCTTTTTATTCTCCAATGTCTTCTGCAGAAATCTCAAAGAGTTTCAAGTTCCAATTGAAAACAAAGAAGACCACTGCAGTCTTACAATCAAGTCTTTAGGAAATGTAAATTGCTGCTTTTTTCAGATAGACAAAGGAAACTAAAAAAATACATATGGAAAAAGCTTGGTATCGTGGTGAATGAAATTTACCTATTGACAGTCTGGATAGTATATGTCAACCATCTGTGCACAATGCCTGATTTTGTATGAAATAACTGGGAGGAGTATGTTAATTTCTAGAGATTATACATAGATGTAAAAAAAATACTAATCAGGAAAGTCAGAGTTTCAAAATTTTATTTTACGTATTAGTAAAGAGTGAATAGTTGTTATAAAGGAACGTTATTTTTTTCTAAATACAGTAAGAACAAGATAAATTTAATGTCTGTCTTCTTTGCCTCCTAAACTAGGATCTAATGATCTGTGAATGTTTAATTTCTAACTAATGAAATAACAGGTTCACCTTATAGTAATATAGAGAAAGAGCATGAACAACTTAGAAACTTAGTTTGGAATTTGGTGTTATGAAATATGTAAAGGGAGCATTTGTCATTAGCATCTGCAGAGTAGCTCAAATATCATATAACGCCAAGGGTAAAATGTTCATTATACAGGGTCAGTCCTAACAGTGTCCGTACAATGCAAACATACTTAGATTAAAAACATGAATTCTCAGGGCCAGCCCTTTCACCTAGTGGTTAGATTTGGTGCACTCCGTTTTGGCAGCCCAGGGTTTGGTTCCCTGGTGTAGAACTACACCACTCGTCAGTGACCATCCTGTGGCAGTGACCTAGACAGAAACTAGAGTAAGATTGGCACAGATGTTAGCTCAGGGTGAATCTTCCTCAGCAAAAAAAAAAAAAAAGAAGAAGAAGAAGAAGAAGAAGAAGAAGAAGAATTCTTGTTAAAATTCTGAATACTCATTTCCAGACAAAACAAGACAAGCACTGTTTCCAGGAATGCCTTTGAAAACACTCCCCAGTCACAAATACATCTAAATGTACAAGCAAAATTTTCCCTTTACATTTAGATGTTTTGATGTCATATAGACACCTTTCTTTGCTTTCATAATTTCTTTTGCAATTTAGGAAAAATCCATTGTGGCAAACTTTTGATTCAAAAGAGAGAAGGACAAAGGAAAACTAGAGGAATTGGAAGAAGACAACTGAGATATTAGATGTGTGGAAGGAAGACAGGTAGGAGAAGAGGGTATGAGAAGGGCAATTGAAAATGAGAAAAGGTAATTAAGAGATTCAGTAACCCACTCCTGTTCACATACCAGTCACAGGAGTCCAAGAAAGAGAGAAACTGTCTGTGGTTCTGAACTGGCATGCTGTTGCTTCCATCAGTATTCTATTGGCCAAAGCCAGGCATAAATAAGGCCAGCTGATTCAGGGTCGGGAAATGGACTCTACCTTTTAGTGCAAAAAATTGCAAGATACATTATAACGGGCATGCTTACAGGAAGGAGTGGAGAATTGGAGCCATTTGTGTAATTGGTCTATCACATTGACTAACCAAAGAAATGAGTTGTCAAATTGTGTAATAAATTAAGTAAATTTAATTTCTTTATTTGTAGATTAAAAAATAAACATGAATAAAATTTCTAATATTTTATTTCTGGGCCCTTTGACTCCCTTATATAGTCTGTCTTTAATAAGAAGTATTCAATTTAATGTATTCAAATTTAACAGAAAAAAAAGAAACAAAGAACTTCTGACTTTCAAGTAAATATTTTCCCCAAAATATATAAGATTAAGAAAATAATCTTACTAAAGTTCTTTTTCAACCATGTTCCTATTTAAAGCAATAGATTGACTTCCTACAGTGAAAAATGAAGACAATATTCTCACACTTTTCCCCCTTCTCTCCTACAGCTTCCTGAATTGGTG
This sequence comes from Equus caballus, assembly GCF_041296265.1. Lineage (NCBI taxonomy): Eukaryota > Metazoa > Chordata > Mammalia > Perissodactyla > Equidae > Equus > Equus caballus. The sequence continues at coordinate 24,614,237 of NC_091704.1, forward strand.
AGCTGTCTTTTTTTTTCCACAATGTTCATAACTTTCACATTCTATTCTAAAACCATAATATGCACATTTGCTTAGTATTTTTTTCATATTTCAATGAATTGTGTACTTATAACTAGGTCTTTAACCCTGACACCTCAATTCCTGAACTCTATTTAGATTCATTTCTTAATTTGGTTTAATTTTATCAACACAGTTTTTGTTTCATACCCAAGAAATATATACGGGTGATTTATTCCTTGAGTTCTTTCCTGGTTAGGAATGTATGTCTATTGTCTTAGTATCAAAATTGATTTTAGGGTAGGCATAATATTCTTGGATTACAATTACTCTCTGAATTTTATTGGTATTGATTTATTATCATCCGGCCTTGAATATAGTTTAGAGAAAGCTGAGGACAGCCTGATTTAGTTTCTGTAGGATGTTTTCAGGCTGGATATCATTATTCTTTTCTTTATCACTTTGTATAGGTGAAGGTAATTACTATGATAAAATTTCAAACTACTTTTTTCATCATGGAAAGCTGTTTGCCCCACTTTGTATTCTGCATATTGGTTATGCAGTCACACTCCGTTCTAAGAGCTGACATAGGCACAAAGTACTAGTCCACAAGTAGGGGGAGGATTTGATCTGAAGTCTTCACATAAAATTCAAAAGCAGGATAGAGTAAGTATTTATAGCCATTGCTTATTTATAGAATTTGGCATAACTTTCTCTGCTCCTATATTCCAAATACATATTTATCATCTGCTAGATGGATAACTGAGTATATTTTAGGTCATTTTTTGTCACTGTCTATGGCATTAATCTAAATAAGCATTTTGAATCTGGATTACTTTCATCAACGCTTCAAATTTTGATGATATACTATACCTAAGTACTCACGGCCTATATTTTAACATGCTCAATTCACTTTCCAAGACTGATTAAAAGACTGCTGCTTTTAGAACCCTCTCCATGAAAGCACACATTATATGACATTGCCTGTTCGCGAATATGCTTACTGGTTTCTGTTTGAAATTTCATTTCTCTTTGAAACTTATGAGAATCAATTTAATAGCACTAAAATGCATATTTTGGTCATATGATGGACTTTATATAGAAAGAAACCTATCATAATGCATAAAAAATGTAAAAGATACATAAGATATAAGTAGTTTTAATTAACTAAGGGAAGAAAATTAAGGGATATAAATGAACCAAATGTGTAATTTCATACGAATAATGGAAGATCTGAGCCTGAAATCTCCCTGGGGGCACCTGTGGATATACAGATGCCTGGGTTTTAAGGTAGTCAACAGACGGAGGGACAGAAGACAAAACCTGGGGTCTGAGAATGTTGAGATGCTGGATTGGAGACACTGACATAAAGGTGGGTGATAGAAAAAACAGTGCTAATGATGAATATTTTTGTATCTTAGCTTTGTCTATAGGTGGAGAGAAGGGGAGAAAAATAAGGTTTCAACTAAGAATTACTCACCTTAAATATATAATCATATGGGTTTGGAGTTATAATTCAAACCAAACTTGAAAATTTTAAGTGTCTTAGGTTGTCTGTGCCTCTGGGAGTAGGGCAGAACTATATTTAAATAATTTAAGAAGCAATTATTTTAAACATAAAACTTGAAGAATTGCCGTTGACAATGTTGATAAAATCATGAGCTCACAATTAAAAAAAAATACACAAAAAGAAATGAGAAAACAAGCCATCATGAGCAAGAATATAGAGAAGCCAGGAACAATAGCCTCAGATATGAAAAAGCTACAGAAATTGAAATGATCACATACATAACATGAGAAAAAAAGCTGAAAAAGAGACCCCAAATAGGTAGAAATCTGAAATATGACCCAACTGGCATAGCAAACTAGCAAGTAAAGGATTGGCTATTCAAGGAATGGTACTAGGGTAATTGGTAATACATAAGGGAAAAAATAAAAGATTGACACAAACAGAAATCAATATTGAAGTAATAAGCACTCAAATGTAAAAGATAAAACTTTCAAACTTCTAGAATATAGAAGTATTTATATATGATATAAAAACTACAAACCATAAAGAAAAAGAATTAGACCAATTACATTAAAAATAAGGAATTCTGCTTACCAAAAGTCATAATAAAGAACTGTTTTAGGTCATGAGGGATGTCTCCTATAAACAATTAGAAAATGGAAGAACTACGCATTAAATAATTCTTTTCAGACATTGGACAATAGGTAGTGCATAACTGAAATCCCTTAGAGAAGGAAAAAGTGAAGTCAGCCCTATGATCACCCCTGATTTCTGCCTGTAAGCAATTTTTAGACCAAGGCTCATGAAATGGGTCACACAGAGAGCCTGGTGGTCTCTCAGTGAAAGGATGAGACAGAGATGCCCAGGTGGTGGGGACTTAAGATGCCCAGGTCGGGAGCAGAGTGGGACCCCTTGAGTCTTTGGTAGGGAAGGTGAAGAACAATTTCCAGGAAAAGAAGGATTTCTGGGGAACTTTAAGTCAAACAATTCCAAGAGTTCACAAAAGTCTAAGAATCATCCAAGAGCACACAGGTCATAATGGAGAGGTTTTGTTGAATACATGGAGCTTTAAGTAGACATCCAAATATCAACACCTTAATTTCAGACTAAGTTAGCCCTAACGTAAAGACTACAATATGCATGAGATTAAAAAGCCTTCAAAATAGGTCCTTAAAGAATGAAATTGCTGTACCAGATCTATAATTTCCCTCCAGGAAAAAAGTCAACAATCTCTGAGTGAATACAACATGCTCCAGCAATCAATCACATAAACTTCAGTATCTAGGATCTAATCAAAAATTACAAGACATGCAAAAAAGAAGGAATATGTGATGCATTTACCAGAAGAAAAAAAAATCACTAAATTAAAAGAAACCTAGGAATCACAGAGATGATGAAATTAGCAAACAAGGACATTAAAATTATTTTAAGAAATGAACCACTACTATGTGTAATAACATGAATCAATCTCTAAGACCTTATGCTAAGTTAAAGAAGCCAGACAGATAAGACTATACACTGCATTATCCCCTGTATATAAAATGCTGGTAAATACAAAGCTTTGGGGATAGAAAACAGATCAGAGGTTGCCAAGGGCTGGGGATAGAGATAGGGGGTTTGCTGCAAAGGGACAGGAGATAAAAATCGCCTTTTGAGATGATTAAAATGTTTTTGGTTGTAGTGGTTATATGACTATTCTTAATTTATGAAAATGTTTCTTTATTGTGGTGGTGGTTACATGACTATGCATATTTGCTAAAAACTTATTGATCGGAACATGTTAAAACAATAAAATTAATTTTATATAAATTATATCTCAATAAATCTGGTATTTTTTAAAAAAGGTATTATAAGAGTGTGAAAACATAAATGGAAAATACAAGCAAATGGGAAATCAAGAAAATAAAACATATCAATAACAAAAAGTTCAATGAAAAGGACTGATAGATTAGATGATACAGAAAAAAAAGATCAGAGAACTAAAAGGTATAGCAATAGAAACTACTCAAAATGAAGCAGAGAGAGAAAAAGATTGAAAAAAGGACCTGGGAAGCAACACTGAATTCTCTAACATGCATGTCATTAGAATCCTAGAAGGAAAGGAGAAAGAAAGGAGGATAGAAAAATATATCTGAAGAAATAATGGGGCCTCTAGCACATGCTTAGGCTGTAGACATCTGGAAAGAGCATTGCTTCACCCCTAGCAACAAGATAAAGCCAAATAATCTATAAAAACATACTGTTTCTTGAATGTATCAGACAGCTAAAGTTTTATGGCAACCAACTAGCCTAAAATCTAAAGAAAGACAGGCACCTCCAAGAAGTGGGACACGAGCACTTACTCACTTGGAGCAGAACACAAGAGTATACGAATCGCCATACAAGAGGGTAAACTAAAATTTTTAGAAAAGTACTAACGGCCAAGTGTGGGTAAGAGAGAGAGTATAAAACTCCTAGGATCCACAGACACGGGGGAGTTCGTCCTCCGTCAGAGGCTCTTCTTTGCAGACTCTGACATGCTGATCATGAGAAAGATTGGGACAGGCCATTAATGAAAGCAGGTGAGTGAGGCAGGCCTGCCCAGATCCTTCTCCCCTGTGGAACAAAGCCTTAGGACTCCAAGGGGAGGACAGCAAAGGCTGTCATCTCCAGGGCACAGGGGAAGAGAAAGGAGAAAACATTCTCTATCCCTGAGGGGAGGGCAGAAGACTGTTGTGGGCCTACACCACTAGAGGTCTAAGCTGAGAGAAATCGTCTCGGCAGGCCAGCACTCCAGAAAACACTGCTAAAGGAAGCTCTTCAGGCACTTGAGGACATTATTAAAGATAGTATCTTTTAGGCCTAAACTAAATATCCCTAGAAGCTAAGTTATAGCAAAGTCCATTTTTCATGCGTTCACCAAAGAGTGAAAACTTCCCTCTCTGGAATGAAGGAATATCACCTGGAACATCGCAAACTAGAATTCTCATACCTGTTCACAAATGCTATTCTTATTATGATTATAAACCATTAATTGTTACTTTGCTAATTAGGAATCTAAACATTTAAACAAAAATAAGTTTTATTTTACGTTTCCTAAGCAAATTTTACCTCTATTTTTGAAATAGCATGAACACGTTGTAAGGAAAAACATTTAAGATGCTTTAAGGATCAAGCGGTGTTGAAGAATCTTTAAAACACCTATAAACATATGTTCAAGTACAAATAGTTTTAAACTAAAAATAGTGCCTTTTTGTTGAAACACATCTCCTAAGACACATTTTCTTTTTTTTGAGGAAGATTAGCCCTGAGCTAACATCTGCTGCCAATCCTCCTCTTTTCCCTGAGGAAGACTGGCCCTGAGCTAACATTCGTGCCCATCTTCCTCTACTTTATATATGGGATGCCTGCCACAGCATGGCTTGACAAGCAATGCCATGTCCACACCCAGGATCCAAAGTGGTGAACCCCAGGCTGCCAAAGCAGAATGTGTGCACTTAACTGCTGCAGCACCAGGACGGCCCCAAAGAAACTTTTTTGAAAAATACTTTGTTGATTCAGTAAATATTAATTGAGCACCTACTGTGTCCTGTATGGGGAAAGGGAATAAGCAGTAAACATAATGAATAAGTAAATTATTTAGTGTTTTAGAAGGTGGTGAGTTCTATAGGAAAAAGAAAAAGGAGAACTAATTAAGGAGCATCAGCAATGTGGGGTGGGGGGGGTAGATGGTACAAGCTCCAATTTTAAATAAAGCGCGTAGAATAGGACTCCTTGAAAACTTGACATTTTTTAAAAACTTCAAAGTAGGTAAGGGAGTGAATCATTTGAATATCTAGAGGAAGAACATTCCAGGCAAAGGGAAGAGTAGGTGCAAACGTCCTAAGGTGGTATGTTTTGACATCTTTCTAGTTCTGATATTATCTTTGCTTTTCTCACAGTCCTGCAGGAAGGATCAAATCCTTGGGCTCTATCTCTTCTTTGCCTCCTTTACATAAAGAATTGCTTGGCCCTTGCCGACCCCTGTCTATTACGTCCTTCTTAGCAGCACCTTTTTTCAACACTTTGACGCATCCTACATAAATAGCCTCAGTTGCATTGTAAGCAATCTCCTTGATCTTTTAGTCTCACCATTCTGAGCATGGACCTTCCTTTCTCTTCTAGTAACTCCCTATTACTTGCTGGATAAAGTTCAGATTCTTAATATTTAAGGATTTCTCAACTCTGCTCTCTCATCTACCTTTTTATTCTTATTCTCCAATTCCCTCCCTCTAGGCCAAAAGTGGACCACTAACTTTCCATAACATTTCTGGCACCTGCCCACTCTTTAATTTTCTCAAGCTCTTCTCTCTCCCTAAAATGTCCATCCCACCTCTAACTGCTGTTGAACTCTAAGCAGTTCTTAAAAAACCTTATTTCTAAAATGTTTTCTGATTTCCCCAGTTGATGTGGTGGCTCCTTCCTCTGAACTTCCAAAGCACTTTGCACCACTCTTACTTCATGGATCATTCTCTGCTTTGCATTATGGTTGCTCCTAATATTATGATAGTCTTCCAGTACATTGAAGTCTCATAAATTTAGGCACAAATCTCACACATTTTTATAGCATCCATAATACACACCACAAATATACAATCAATATGGTAGCGTGAACATGTGACTGAATCTTGCAAGAAAAAGCAGAGAATATACAGTTGAATGGGATCGCACATGTCACGTTGAACAACTTTCAGAAATATGGGTTGTACAAGGGACTATAGAGATGTGTATAGTCATTCATACCTCTCTCTCCAGAAAGATTTGCTAGAGTAATAGAACTAAAAACTGACTCTGGGACTACTAACTTATTTTCTTGCTAACATTATAATAAAAGCAATAAAAATGGTGATGCTAATAACTGACCATCATTGAATGATTATTATGTGCTGGACACTGTGGTTAATGCTTTATTTGATTTATTTTATTTACTCCTCATAAAACCCCATGAAGTAGGTGTTAAAATTATTCTCTTCGTTTTCAGTTGAAGAAAAGAGGATATGGTTGGTTGAGTATTTACTGAAGATTACATTACCACAATACCGCACATAGTGTTCTGGGAAAATAGAACACAAATTTTTCTCCATATATGAATTTATCTATAAATTTCCATACATTCAAAACTTTGTGTTGCTCTTTTATGAGTACTCCTGGTCTCTACACAAAGTCTCACATTTATTAATTGAATAAAATAGGATGGCTTAGTTTTCAGAATGATAGTTTTAAAATACAAATCTGGATTAATGAATCTAGAAGGGTTTTCATAAAATGACCACAGTATAATATGTTATTAAAAGTGACCAATAACAAGAAATAAATCCTTCAGATTTTACTGCTGAGTTAAAGCAGGAAGAATTCTTCCATTGAAAGTTGGGGCAAAATTCTTAAATCATCCAATAAAATACCTGCAGGTGGTCCAAGTTGTCAACACAGACTGACTTTTCCCTAAGCCTTAATTTTCTCACGGAGTTAGGAAGAGATTTTCCTAAAGAAATGACATGGATATCAATTATGATTACAAAAGACTGTGTCTGCTCCCTGAGTAATATTTGACTTCACAGTCCAAGGAATGGACTCTGGGCCTTCTAAGGCATTAGGCAGAAAGGAGTTGGGATTACTAGTGCTTTACTGGGCCCTCCATGATGAGAAAAAAATCCTTTGGATTGGACTATCATGGAAGTCTAAACCCCTGGGTTTAGAAATGGTAGAGACGATTGAGCCAGATTTTATCCTCTGTAAATTATTAGTAAAGTAAGCCAAATATTATTATTAATAATAAGTAATTATAAAGTAAGTAAAAAGTAAAGTAAGCCAAATATTTTTAGTAAAGTAAGCCAAATAAACTCATCTAATTGATGATATACAGTATCCCTAGTAAACAAAATAAGACATAGTTAATGCAACAAAAGCTAAATAAAATGAGAAATAGCATAGTATCATAAAGAGAAAGGTGTGTGCAAAGCAATGGGATTTATAACTGATTGATTAGTGGAATTATTTTAATAAGTGGAATATCAAGAAGGGTATCATTTTTATGTAAAAGATATAAAGCACAAATCAAAGATGATATGTTAACTCTATGTGGCAAGAGAAAACTTGGTCACTTACTACTTTATAAGTAAAAAGAAAACGAAGCAAAATAAATACCCTCTCATTGATCATTTAGATGAGCAAATTTAAAGCATTTTACTTCATTTCATTGTTATTCTAAATCACTGGCTATACGGTTATAAGAATCAATGAAATTAGAAACTCCTCAAAGACAGGAACCAACTATCTAGTGAAGAATTTTTGGTATCTATTTAAGTGGTATATATGATGCTTTAAAATCAGTAGGCACTCAATAAATTCTTATTGAATAAATAGCATTTGCTTTAGGTTGCTGCTGTAGGCTGTTTATGTTTATGGTTTGAGCCAACATTCATGACCTTGGTTTCACATAGAAGATTTTGAATTTGGCATTCAATTTCTCAAATGGAATTTCTAGATGACTGCATAAAATAGGCCTTTCACCGTAAGTATCTATCCCCACACTGACCAGCATACCTTATTCCAAGTATTCTTGTGCCCAGCCCCAACTAGCATAGATAAAAATGCAGGACTTCAGCTCTGTAGCTCACTTAGCAAATAGTGCACATACCATAGTCCAGAAGGCCCTGAATAAATGTTTGCTAAAGAGTGTAGCACATTTCACAAAGTAGTAGGGTTTGTAGAAAATCTCTAGCTCCCTGGGATAGGACATGATTTCCATCCCTCTGTGGGCCATATCTATTTGCAATGGAGAGAAGTGCATCGATCTGTCATGCAGTGAATCTCTCTCTCTCTGGCCACTATTGATTTCAATTTACCCAATCGACAAGATTCAAAGACTTAGTTTTAAATGAGTTGAAAGTATATGAACTGCCAAAGGATAACTATTTATCAAGGGAGCCTTGAAGCCATTGGATGAAATTGACTTGCCAGTCGCCCGTCACAGTCTACTAAATCTATCAGAGCTGGATGAGTGCAGATATGTTTCAACCGAACAAGCCTCTTATTCCCTTTTGCTATTCTAATGCTCCAACCAGTTTCAAGCCATCTACTCTTACTGTTTTTAACAAACAGGTATCTTCACTTACTTAACTCATTATGTGTAACAAACCGATTTAACACTCAAAAAGTGGGGTCCTAATGATAATTATTAACTCATCTCAGGGTCTCAGGAAGTCTATAAGTCACCTCCATGCTCCAATTTCTTCGTCTGTACAATGCATATCTTAGCAGCTGTTCTTCTCAAACTTGCCATCATTCTCATCTGCCCACACCTCACAAGGAAACACTGAGGATAAGTGAGAAAATGGATTCTATGTTCAAGCAGGCAGTCATTCCAGTGGTCCACTCACGAACAGAAAGGACTCCTTCCACATTCTCCTCTATTGTCACACTTGTGTGCCCCCTCCCTACCACAACATCTGCAAATATCTAATAACAAAAATAGGGAGTTGTGCTGACTTTAAGGTCAGCAGAGTTTTATTTCCTGGATTACTGGGCATAATATGATCATCTCTTCTGATGCTGGTCAATTTCTCTTATAGTCTACCTTTCCAAGTGAACATTTGAGTGCCACTCTCAAACAGAAGCAAAGGTAAATTCAGTCCATTTCTGTTTCTTTTCTTGGCTAACAGGATTACCTACTCAAGCACAATTTTTCTTCAAGTATTACCCTCCAACCACCCTATCCAAATCCAGCCTAGTCCCACATTCTACCATTTCTTCTACCACAACATCTCTAAGTCTGCGGCTTCTCTTGTTTAGCCCCTCTTTATTCCTTTCTAAACTTATTACAATAGTTAGAGATATAAGGAATCACTTCTGCATTCCCATTATTGGCAGAATTATCTTTTAAAACACCAAACTTATCATGCCATTCACCTCCTTACAAGCACTTCCCCTCACTTATAAAGTCCAGAGTCATCAGAATGTCAATAAAGCTCTTCGACATCTGGCAAGTCTCTCAGCTATACTCTGTTGATGACTGAATTCTAGTTACACCACATTACTGACTCCTATAGGTTAGGTTCCGCCAGAAGAAGACCCTTGGATATGATTGGAGGGAAAGTAATTCATTTGGAAGATAGTCCCAGAAAGAACCAGTAGGGAGGTGTGAAACAGAAAGAGAAGGAAGTCGATCAGAATATGCTAATAAGTGATCACTGTTGGGGCTCAGATGTGCACGATTCCCTTGGAGACTCTGGGTGACCCTGTAGAACACACCTCAAAGTCATCTCACCTAAAGGGCAAGTGTACTGGGGTATTTGTCCTTTAATTTGCATCTGTCATACTTTGAAGGCAGCTCCAGAGCGCATTTGCTCCCTGACACTTCCAGCCAATAGGCTGAGCACAGGTCTGTGGCCAGAGAAGGCCCTCAGGCAGAGCTTCAATGCTGGAAATGAGGAGCCACCAGCATGAAGGTAGACAGAATGCTGCGGGGACCTAGCCAGGATGCCAGGAGTGTCTGTTACACTCACAAATCTGCAAATACGCCATGTTCCTTCCCACCTCTGCCATGCTTTTCTGTTTCTGTTCATTTTCAATACTGATATCTCTATCTGAAGTGCCTTAACCCCACTTTTCCTCCTGGTGAAAAGCCTACATCCCTTGAGACTTCTCTACATGTACCAGGCTTGTTGGACTCTCTGTCTTCTGGCTACCCAAGATTCTGTTCAGATCCGTCATAGACCAGCAACTACATTACTGTAAATATGTTTCTACTTCCATCCCTTCCCTGCCCAATGTAGATCACTCATATTTAAGTTAGTAACATGTCCTTTACTGTGATTGCATTTTTTCAAACAGAAATGTTCAGAGTACAGATCCAGAGCATAGAGCTATAAGGGCCCTTGGAGAATATTCAGTTCAGTCTTTCATCTCACAGGTGAGAAGTGTCTTAGTTAGTTTGGGCTGCTATTACAGAATACCATAGGCCAGGTGGCATAAACAACAAACATTTTTTCTCCCAGTTCTAGTGGTTGGGAAGTCCAAGATCAAGGTGCTGGCCAATTTGGTTCCTGGTGATGGCTCCATTCCTGGTTTGCAGAGGGGCATCTTCTCACTAGCTCCTCACCTAAAGGAGAGAGATCATCTTTCTCATGACTCTTCTTATAAGTATAAACAGGCTTTCTCATGTTTGCAATATGAATAGGCTGAGAATTCTACAAATCTTTAAGTTCCAGTTCCTTTTTGCTTAATAATTCCACCTTCAAGTTATTTCTCTCTTCTCACATTTTACTATAAGCAGTCAGGAGAAGCCAAGCCACACCAACACTTCACACAGAAATCTGCTAGCTAAATATCCAACTTTCTCTCTCAGAAGTTCTATTTTACACAAAACCCTAGAACATGAACACAATTCAGCCACGTTTTCTGCTACTTTATAACAAGGATTGCCTTTTCTTCATTGTCCAGTTACATGTTCCTCATTTCCATTTGAGACCTCATCAGAATGGCCTTTACCATCCATATTTCTACTAACATTTTGTACGTGATTATTTATGTATTCTCCAAGAAGATGGAAACTTTCCCTACTGCTCTCCTCTCTCCTTTACGGTCTTTCACCAGAATGGCTTTTATAACTCCCTTCACAACAATCTCAGCTTCTAGCATGCATCTCAAAACTCTTCCAGCCTCTACCCATTACTCAGTTCCAAAGCCACTCCTGCATTTTTAGGTATTTTTTACAGTAACACCCCCACTTTTCAGTACCAATTTCTTAGTTCAGGTTGCTATGACAAATTACCTTAAACTGACAACAAACTTTTCTCATAATTCTGGAGGCTACAAGTCCGAGATTAGGGTGCCAGCACGCTCAGGTTCTTGGTGAGTGCCCTCTTCCTGGTTTACAGATGGCTGTAATGCATACCTGAGACCCCTTCTCACTGTGTCTTTACATGGTAGAAAGAGAGCTAACTAGCTCTCTGAACTCTTCTTATAAAGGTGCTAACCTCATTCATGAGGGCTCCACCCTCACAATCTATTTACCTCCCAAAGGCCCCACCTCCAAATACCATCCTAATAAAATTGGGATTAGGATTTCAACATATGAATTTAGGGGGACACAAACATACAGTCCATTGCATGTGCCCACCTGGATACCTATTAGCACCAATCTTAATTCTCTTTCACATCAATTACCCCACTGTCCTTCTCTGACACACTTTCCAAATTATAGTGTATACTATGATTTGAGTATGCCATCTCTTGCTAGGTAAGGAAGCTCATTGAGATTTAATCTCTCTCATTTATCTCTATACCCCCATAGTACCTTACATGTGATATTTTCTGCATAATTAATAGGTAAATGAGCACACAAGTGAATCAATAACAACAAAAAGAAATGGACCCCTTGTAACTGAGAAAATTAGCCACTGTGAACTGAGCATGCCCTTTCTTATTCCAGAGATGATTAACAATTTTACCTAAATCTAGTGTCCCTAATAAGAACTCAGGTATACTCTTTTAACATGATTTTTTATTTAATGACCTTTTAAGCTTTTTCTAGATATTTTGATACCTTGGTACAATGAATAGTATTTTTCTTTCTTCCATTGGGGTAGCTAGTCCCTGAAACAGAGATTACTTAGTACATTTCTCCCTTCACACTGGGGTCATCTAAATTGGGGGGAAAACCAAGCACTGGGCTAATATCAAATATAGTTAAACTGCTTACTTAAAATTTTCTTTTTGAAATATTTTTACTATTGTAATATTGAGCCTAGGGTGCCTACAATATTTCTGTTTACTTATTGTTGTGCAATGAACCCCAGTAGATCCCTGAAATATAGGAGACAGAGAGGACTAAAGCATAAGTCTTCAGAAGAGCGAAAAGAAGAAAAAAATCATGTCCTTTGATACAAGAATGATAAGACAACTAAAATGGTTATTTAATTCTGACTGAAGGAAACATCTGAGGTGGTAGACACACTGCTTTTCTCCTTTTTTATATTTTTCAAATCTTCACTGATAAATGTTTTTCTAAAACTTGAAATGGCCCTCATATATACTTAATGATTGGGAACCTTTGTTTTTGGAAAGGAGAACTTTTAAGCTTAATTTTATGTTGTTTATTTATTTTTTAGAAGAAAAAATGTCTTAGCTCTCATCAATGATAATTATCATTTTCTCTGTTTTTAAAAAGTAAAAAAAGGCTTTTTTATACTTTTGAGATATTTTTGGTTTAGAAACCATTGTTTGAAGGATGAAAAATTCTGATGGAATCTATTTATGAAGCACAGGTAGGAAATATTAAATCGCTAATGAGTGAAGGGGTGTTGGCAAAAGTGATGCAGACAAAACCTGCTGAGGGATTTTTTGGTAATATTATGTTTTAGGGGTGCTTAATTTATTGCTACAGAAGTGAATTACATGCACCAAAAACTCCACTATTTCATGGAAAAAAGGATGAAGTCTCCTAACACTTTTACTTAGGGCATTTGTAGAAATACATTTCTTTAGCTTGTAAATTTAAAAGTTTCTACTGAAAAAAACAAAATGACAACCCACGAACTGGGAGAAAATATTTGCAAATCACTTATCTGACAAAGGGTTGATCTCCAAAATAAATAAAGAACTCATACAACTCAACAAAAAAAAAACCCAAACAACCCAATCAAAAAATGGGCGGAGAATATGAACAGACATTTTTCCAAAGATGATATACAGATGGCCAATAGGCACATGAAAAGATGTTCAGCATCACTAATCATCAGGGAAAAGCAAATCAAAACTACAATGAGATATCACTTTATACTGGTCAGAATGGCTATAACTACCAAGACAAAAAACAACAAATGTTGGAAAGGATGTGGAGTAAAGGAAACCCTCACACTGCTGGTAGAAGTGCAAACTGGTGCAGCCGCTATGGAAAACAGTATGGAGATTCCTCAAAAAACTAACACTAGAACTACCATATTACCCAGCTATCCCACTACTGAGTATTTATCCTAAGAACTTGAAATCAATGATCCAAAGAGATTTATGCACTCCTATGTTCATTGCAGCATTATTCACAATACCCAAGATGTGGAAGCAACCCAAGGGCCCTTCTATGGATGAATGGATAAAAAAGATGTGGTGTATATATACACAGTGGAATACTACTCAGCCATAAAAAAGACAAAATCATCCTATTTGCAACAACATGGATGGACCTTGAGGGTATGATGTTAAGTGAAATAAGCTAGACAGAGAAAGACAAATACTGCATTATTTCACTCATATGTGGAACATAAACAAATACACGGATAAAGAGAACAGATTAGTGGTTACCAGAGGGGAAGAGGATTAAGGGGTCGGCAGAAGAGATAAAGGGGCACATATGTATGGTGATGGATAAAAATCAGACTACTGGGAGTGAGCACAATGAAGTTTATTCATAAATTGATAAATAGCAATGTACACCCAAAACTACACAATGTTGTAAACCATTATAATCTCAATAAGATTACTTGGAAAAAGAAAAGAAAAGAAAAAAATCCTTTCTACTAGAGGAAAACAGCAGCTGGTCAAATTCAAACATATTATTCTTATACAGAATAACAAACAGTGATGACAACAGCAAAAATCCAAGAACAAAATTTTCAGTGTTTTTGTAATTTCTCTTAAATATTCAATGCATCCCAAACCACAGGACACCTTAGTTGCAATTCAGAAACTTTTGGCTTTCCTTTTAGTTCTTTCAGGCCAGGGTAAGTTGGTATATAAGTTGGTTTCCTCAGGGCCTGCATGAGTGTTAATGAACTATCCAAAGACGACATAATAAAAAATGTTGTGTTACTGAGCTTGAGCCATTTCCCAAGTCGTATAAGGAGCTGGAGCAAAGTGTCAATAATCCAAAGGTCAGAGGCTTCCAGAAGTCTCTTTGTTCAGGAAAGAATACTCTGCTGGTTGGATCAGGATTCAACAGTCTCAGCAATTTACCAAATCAAATTAATATGTTAGTTTCAGATGTCAGACACAATGAAGAAACTTTATGCAAGAAGAAAAAAACCTTAACTCTTTTTCTTGAAGCATCGATGTAGACATATTAATGCATATGAATGTGATCTTTGACAATAATGCACTGAAATGAATGATTTTGGAATCATTAACTGAGATTATTCCTGGGAATGAGTTTCTTACAAAGTATATGAAGCATATTTTCCACCAAATCTGCAAATATTTCAATTTGACAAGGAATGAAATTTTTAGTAGTACTGTGAAAAATTAGAAGGCAAAGCTTTTGATGGTTACTTATTTGGCAAGATCTGACCAGGAAAAAAAATGTGTTGAGAAAGGGGGGACAAAAAGAAAAAAAAAATTAATGGTAATCACAGATTTTTCTTAATTAGGAAATGGGAAAAGTATCTTAATCTCTTTTTATTGGATTATCATTACCATTTATGAAATTTTATTTGTAAGACATAGGTGCAATTATTCCCAAACCTATATCCATGTCTTACAATGTGATTTTGCAGATCCTCTTATATCCATTGCTGTTAAGAGGTTAATTTTCCCACCCCTAGCACTTGGGCTGCCTTGTGACTTAGCTAGTGGAATGTGGCAAAATTGATATGTGTCAGTCCTGAGCCTAGGCCTTAAAAGGCCTGGACACCTCTGTACTCCCTCTTGCAACTCTGATCAGTTGCTATTTGAAAAGCCCAGGCTAGTCTCCTAGATGACAGGAAACATGAGCATCTATTGCCTGGGCGGCCCGCGGTTGGCAAATAGCCAACCACCAGAAACATGAGTGAGGCCATTCTGGACCAAATAGGCAACTTGCCAGCAAAACGCAGATACACAGACAAGCCTAGCCAAGACCGGCTGATCCTACTCCAGATCAGCAGATCCATCCAGCCAACCTTCACGTGTGAAGAAAATTAAATGGTTATAGTCTTAAAGCCACCAAGTTTTGGGGCTGCTTTATTATAATATAACAGAAAACGGACGTACCATTTGAAAACTTTATTCATCTTATTATCTATTTTTTCTAATCTAATTAGATCTCACTTAAGATCTAACTGAATAAAATTGAGAAAGATTCCAATGAAGATATTTATGCTCTAACTGCTCATTTATTCTGAGCATAGTTTTAAGGTATCTTGCTACACAGCAGAGTAAAAATTGTTATAAAAAGGCAAAACCAATGCTCCTTCTAGTCTGGTTGTGTATATGAATAGGGTAGTGGAGGAGCTAATACATAAGGACAGGATAGCTTGTCTCTGTAGTGCCTTCTTTCCATTTTCAGAGACTAGTGAGGCAGGGAAAAAGGAAAGGATGAAATTCCAAAGCTTCTGTGTGTTCTGTGCTGCTAAATTTGAGATCTGAAGTAAAAGGCTCTTTTACGGCAATGCTTTGCAAAACTGTGGAAACCAGGTATGATCAGCACAAGGAAATAATAGGGCTTTGGGGTTTGTCAAATACTGTGATGGGATCTAGGATATGCTCCCCACCCCCCAAGACAGCACCTTGACATACTGAATATTTTAAGCTGAAGGAGTTTGAGAAAATGGCAGAAGCACAAAGGTCACTCTGACCTTTACCTCAGCCTTCTCTCCTGAACAGGCCATAAAACTCTCTGTGAAGGGTGCCCTCCCAGTACCCAGAGGAAAGCAGCAGCCGCATCTTGAAGACAATGGGAGGCTGAGAAGAATCCAAACTAACCTTGCTAATTTCCCCCAGTTGACTACACTTACCTCATAGTCTTTGCTCTCTCCTATTTCTCCATGACTGTACACCCTTCATCAGACCTAGCATAAAAATATTCTGATTTAACCATTTCTTTGAGTCTTCATTTCCTTAAGAAGGCTCCGTGTCATGTGAAACTAATATTAAACAAAGGTGTCTGCTTTTCTCCTGTTAATCTATTTTCGTCAGTTTAATTTTCAGAACCAGCCAGGGACCCTAAGACAGTCAAGGAAATGTTTTTTTCTCCCCTACAACTCTTTTCTTTTTTTAAAATTATTTGACTTTCTTAACATTCACAACCAGTATTAGCCTAGGAGAGCAGTGGATGTTGAAGGGGAAGTTGTTCATAATACATTGAAGAATCACATAAACCCAGTGAGTGGAGGAGAAAGTTTTAGAGAAGCCCTCAAATTCAAGTTACTCTGGCAACCCTAGGAGTCCATACCTTCTAAGAGAGAGGCATTGGTTCAAATGTTACGTTATTCTCAGTTTACATGGAGACTGAGGCTCAGAGCAATTAAAACAACTTAATAAAAGTTGCTTTGCTCATAAATTTCAGATACTACAGTCTCAGAAGAATCTATTTCACTTCAAAACAAGTTTTCTAATAAAACCAACCTTCAGGATTAGTTTAGAATATCTTTTTTGCCAATGTAATCCCTTGGGTCTTATCTAAAACCTCTTCTTGGGGCCGGCTCCGTGGCTGAGTGGTTGGGTTCGCGCGCTCCGCTGCAGCAGCCCAGGGTTTGGACTCTGGGCGCCGACATGGCATGGCTCATCAGGCCACGTTGAGGTGGCGTCCCACATCCCACAACTAGAAGGACCTGCAACTAAGATATACAACTGTGTACGGGGGGGGGGGGGGGCGGGGGGGAGCGGTTTGGGGAGATAAAGCAGAAAAAAAATAAAAAATAAAAAATATGAAACCTCTTCTTAAAAAATGGAAAAATGTGTCTGTGATTTTATTCTCAATCTATTTTGGATTGAAAATTAACATAGATAACCAGAATTCTTGTTATATAGATCCTCTAAAAGTTGCAATCATCCTTAATTTTTCCAAGAAGAGTAACAGGAGGCACGGCTAGAATTTGTTTTTAACATTTTATCATTTTGTACCAATGCAGGTATATCCTCTCAAAGAAGATTTTTTAATTTGCAGGTTCAACCTGAATGAGTCATGTTGTTTCTCAAACCTGTGGCTTATATTTTATCTAATCCTCTGCAAAATGTTAGTTGCCTTCCACGTTCAACTAATAAATTCTTAAATTGTCAAGTAAATTACACCCAGAAACAAAAATAAAAGATAGAAGAGCAGTAGCTGAGTCTTTGTTATTGGATTAACATCATCCTTGGTAGGTTTTGTGCTTAACTTATTTCATCTTCATTTTCAAGAAAAATAAGATTGTCATTTTCTTGACATTAAATTGACATTTAAAAACTGAATAGGCTCGATTTTTCTGGAAAATGGACATCTTAATAAATATCTGTGCCATACTACCATGGTAAGTACATTTAGAAAATGTATTTCCTTGAGAATTGAAATTATATTGTTTGATAAGTGTTGTTTAAAAGTACCAAATTGTTTACTAATAATACTCTAGCTGATGGAGACTAGAGAAAGTGATGGAAATTAACTCCTCATAAAGACAATACTGAAGTTCTAACACTGGTGTTTCTCATATTTCCAAGGAATTTGTAAAGAGACATTTATTGAGCATCTTTTATACTCCAGTAGCTACGCCAAGAGACAGGGGCAATAAGACATACACAGCTCCTCAAGAAGCTCAAAACTTTAGCCAGATACACAGATAACAGGCAGATGAGACATAATGTCACAAGTGCCATTGGAGAAGCACAGGAAAGAACTATAAAGGAATTATCTAGTTAGGAAAACTTTATTGTGGCATGACTTAATTCCTTGTCTGTTGCCTTGAGACCCAGCGTGCTTCAGTTACCTCATGAATGTCTTTGTAAGTAGTTGATCCCAAAAACACATTGATCAAACTCTGAATTTGTCTGTCACTTATATCTGAAAAGAGGATGTCTTCAATAGGAATCATATTCCAGGAATTCATGTCAAAATAAACTACAAAACCTTGGTGAGGGTGGAACTTACAGACTAGTGGAAGAGATAAATAATCCATAAGTACGGCATATGTTATCTGTGTTTTACCCTCCTTCTATTTCTAGCGACTGGTGGGGCAGGGAAAAAAAGAAAGGACAAAATTCCAAACTTCTGGCTATTCTCTATGCTGCCAGAAGTTGAGATCCACAGAAAATAACTTTTTATATAGTCATTCTTTGCAAGACTATGGAAACCAAGCGTTATTGGCACAAAGAAAGGAACTTGACAAATCCTCTCTCCAAAAGGCAACAATGAAACTGGACAAAATTGTCACAAACAACCATTTCAAGACTCAGGAAATCAACTAAATCCTTAGAACAAATAGAGAAGCATTTGTTTAAGAAAAACTACTAAACCTTTGGCAAAAACAGTGCAGCCCTGGTTAGGGCAAGCAATGGAATGACTAGCCAGATATTCAACAGGGAGATCCAGGGGATGGGATGGACATAGGGAACTTTGATAAGCATCCACACATCCCTGGAGGTCTGGAAGGCTGTGCTTATGTGCAAGGCTTTGTGCATGCACAGAAGACGCCAGAGAGGGAGCAAGTCATCCACTTATTCCCTGGCTGAACATGGTGCCATATGCACATACAGAAGAAATGCAAAAGGATCCACTGGAAAGAAAAAGCCTGAGATCTGAATACGTTCTCCAACACACATACAGACTCACAGATTCCATGCAGAGAGTGGAAGGGTTACTGTCTCAAGGTGCTTGAGTATAACCTCTATTTAATCATTGGCTGAGTTATAAAGACACAGGAGTGACCACCAGGAAGCTGGATTTTATAAAAAAAGAACTAAAAATTTTTTTGAGCAGAGACTTTAAGGGAGGCACACTAAGCGGGAAACAGACTATGTTTAGTTCAAACAAGTAAAAAACAAAAATATTAAAAACAGAATCCAGAGTTGCTATAATGTAATATCTAAGATATTCATTTTTCAACAAAAATTAAGAGATACAAATAAATAGGAAAATGTGGATGCAAGTTTTGGATTTAGCAGACAAAGACTTTATAGTAGTTAATATATTCAAAAAAGTTAAGGAAACCACGTACAAAGAACTTTTTAACAGCTTTGAGATGGAGTTCACAAACTATATAATTCACCCACTTAAAGTATACAATTCAGTGACTTTTGGATTCACAAATATGTGCAACTATCACCTCAGTCAGTTTTAGACCATTTTCATTACCTCAAAAAGAAATGCCATCCTCTTTAGACATCACCTTCTATTCACTATTTTACGCTCCAGTCCCAAGCAGTGACTAAACTATTTTCTATCTCTCTATATTTGTCTATTCTAGACATTTCATGTAAATGGAATCATAAAATATTTGCTTTTTTGTGACTAGCTTTTTACACTTGGCATCATGTTGTCAAGGTTCATCTGTCTTTATCTTAGGGGAAAGCATATATGCTGTACCATGTTATCTCTTCATTCCTTTTATGGCCAAATAATATTCCAGTGTATGGATATACTACATTATGTTTGAACATTCTTTATTTGATGTACATTTGGGTTATTTCTACCTTTTGGCTATTATGAATAATACTGCTATAAACATTCATGTTCAAATTTTGTGTGTATATAGTCAATATCTCTCTTGGGTATATACCTAGGAGTGTAATTGCTATAACTCTATGTTTAACTATTTCAGGAACTCCCAAACTGTACCACTTTATACCTTCTACCAGCAGTGTATGCAGGTTCTGATTTCTCCACATATTTACCCGGGCTTGTTCTTGTCTGACTTCTTGATTCTAGCCACCCTAACATGCATGAAATGGTGTCTCATTGTGGTTTTTATTTGCATTTTCCTGATGGCTAATGATATCGAGCATCTTTTCATGTTCGTATTGCCCATTTGCGTATTTTCTTTGGTAAAATGCTTATACAGATCCTTTGCCAACTTTTTTTCCTCTTTTTTATTATTTTGCAGGCAAAGATTCTCCCTGAGCTAACATCTCTTGCCAATCTTCCTCTGTTTTTTTCTTTTTCTCCCCAAAGCCCCAGTACATGGTTGTATATCCTGGACTAGAAGAACTAGTCCTTCTAGTTCCTCTATGTGAGCTGCTGCCACAGCATGGCAACTGACAGATCAGCTTGTATGGCAGGAAAAAGACCAGAGCTGCAGAGGCAGTAAAAGCACCAAACTTTAACCACTAGGCCAACAAGACTGGCTCCTTTCCCCTTTTTTTTTTTTTTTTTTTGCTGAGGAAAATTCACTCTGCACTAAAATCTGTTGCCAGTCTTCCTTTATCTTGTATGAGGGTCACTGCCACAGCATGGCTGATGAGTGGCTGGGCCCAGGATCCAAACCCGCAAACCCAGGCCACTGAAGCAGAGCATGCTGAACTTACCCACTAGGCCATGGAGTTGGCCTGTCTTTGCCCATATTTTAATTTTTGTGTGTGCGTTTTGGTTTTTTTTATACAGACAAGCCCGACAAGTGTGCTTCTTTCTTTCTTTTTTTAAAGATTGGCATCTGAGCTAACATCTGTTGCCAATGTTCTTTTTTTTCTTCTTCTTCTTCTTCTTCTCCCTAAAGCCCCCCATTACATAGTTGTATATCCTAGTTGTGAGTGCCTCTGGTTGTGATATGTGGGACACCGCTTCAGTGTGGCCTGATGAGCAGTACCATGTCTACACTCAGGATGTGAACCATCAAAACCCTGGGCCACCAAAACAGAGCACATGAATTTAACCACTCAGCCACTGGGCTGGCCCCTAATTTTTTTTCCTTTTTATTATTGAGTTGTATGAGGTCTTTCTATAGTCTTGAGTAAGTACTTTATCATATATGTGATTTGAAATTAGTTTCTCCACTTGTGTGGGTTGTCTTTTCATGTCCTTGATAGTGTCTTTTTAAGCACAAAACTTTTAATTTTGATGAAGTTCAGTTCATTTATTTATTTACTTTTGCTTCTCTTGGTTTTGGTGTTACATCTAAGAATTCATTGCCAAATTCAAAGTCACAAAGATTTACCTCTAAGTTTTCCTCTAAGGGTTGTATAGTTTTAACTATAACATTTAGGTCTTTGACTCCTTTTGAGTACATTTTTATATATAGTGTAAGATAAGGGACCAAACTTTTTTGTTGTTGTTGTTGCATGTGGATATCCAGTTGTCCCAGAACCATTTTTTGAAAATACTTTTCTTTATCTATTAAGAGGTCCTGGCACCATTGTTGAGAAACAGTTGACTGTAGATGTTTGAGTATATTTCTAGGCACTCAATTCTATTACCTTGATCTACATTCTTATGCCAATACCACAATGTCTTCATTACTGTTGCTTTTTAGTAAGTTTTGAAATTGGAAAGTGTGAGTGTTCCAACTTTATTCTCCTTCATCAAAATTGTTTTGGCTATGTTGGCCCCTGGCAATTCCATGTGAATTTTTAGGATCAGCTGGTTAATATCCACAAAGAAGTCAGCTGGGATTCTGATAGGGGTTGCATTGAACCTGTAGCTCTATTTGGGGATATTTCCATCCTGAACAATATTAACTTTTCTGAGCGACTAATATGTTTTTCCAATTATTTTGGTCTTCTGAACTTTCTTCCAACAATGTTTTGTAGTTTATAGGAGTACGTATTATAGGTTTTGCACGTTTGTTAAGTGTACTCCTATTTTATGTTGCTGTTGTAAATGGAATTGAAATTGTTTTATTTTAATTTTTGTAATGTTCTTACAACTGTATAGAAATACTATAGATTTGTACATTGATCTTGTATCCTGTAAACTTGATGAACTTGTTTATTAGTTCTAACATTTTTTAACATATTTTTTAGGATTTTCTATATTTAAGAAGATATTATCTGCATATAGAGATAGTTTTACTTCTTCCTTTCTAATCTGGATGCCTTTCATTTCTTTTCATTTTTTTGTATTACCTAATTACCCTGGCTAGACCCTCTAATACAATGTTGAGTAGAAATGGTTAGCACAGTCATCCTTGTCTTAAAGGAAAGCATTTAGCCTTTAATTATTAGTGATGACATTAGCTGTGGTTTTTTCATAGATATCCTTTATCAGATTCATGAATATACCTTCAATTCCTAGTTTGAGAATTTTTAATCACAAAAGGTGTTGGCTTTCATCAAATAGGTTGAAATTAAAAAGATAGGAAAAAATATACCATGCAGATTGTAACCTTAACAAAACTGGATGGCTATACTAATATCAGACAAAATAATCTTTAATACAAAAAGTATTACTAAAGACAAAGGTGATGTTTCATAGTGATAAAGTATTATTTCATTATGGAAATATAATATTGTGAACACATATGTACCCAACAAGAGAATCCCAAAATACATAAAACAAATGCTGACATTAATTGAAATAAAAATAAGCAATCCAACAATAGTTGGAGACTTTAATACCTGACTCTCTTCATTGATAGAACAATAAGATAGAAAATCAACAAGGATAAAGATTTGAACTCTATCAGCTCACTTGACCTAACTGAAATCTAGAGAACACTCCGCACAACAAAAGCAAAACATATATTCCTTTCAAGAGAACATGAAACCTTCTCTGGGATAGACCCTATGCTAGTCCAGAATACAAGTCTTAATAAGTTCAAAATGGCTAAAATAACACGAAGGACATTCTCCCACCATAACAGAATTAAATTAGAAATAGGCAATAGAAAGAAATTTGGGAAATCTCTAAATATTTGGAAATTAAACAATATAATTCCAAATAACACAAGGGTCAAAGAAGAAATCACAAGCAGAATTGGAAAATGTTTTTAAATTAAATTAACCTGAAAACATAAGAGATAAAAATTTGCAGGATGCAACCAAAGCAGTGCTTAGAGAGAAGTCCATAGCTTTAAACTCCCATATTAGGAAAGTAGAGCGATCGCAAGTTAATCACCTAAGATTCCACCTTAAGAAACTCCAGAAAGAAGATCATATTCAACCCAAAGCAAACAGAAAAAGGAACCAATAAAGATTAGAGATTAAATAGAAAATAAAAAAACAGTAGAGGAAAGGTCAACGAAACCAATTTTCTTTGAAAAGATGAAAAAAATTAACACATTTTTAGATAGACTGACAAAGAAAAAAAGAGAGAAGACACAAATTAGCAATATCAGGAACAAATTTAGACTCTTATATTGTACCATACACAAACACTAACCCAAAATGGGTTGTACACCTAAATGTAAGAGCTAAAACTATAAAATTAGAAAACTACATGGAAAAATTCTTGAGGATTTATTTTAGCAAAGAGCTCTTATATATGACACCAAAACATGATCTATAAAAAACAATATTGAGGGGCTGGCCCTGTGTCCGAGTGATTAAGTTCGTGCGCTCCGCTGCGGCGGCCCAGGGTTTAGCTGGTTTGGATCCTGGGCGCAGACATGGCACCATTCGTCAGGCCACATTGAGGCGGCATCCCACATGCCATAACTAGAAGGACCCACAACTAAGATATACAACTACGTACGGGGGGGATAAAGCAGAGAAAAAAAAAATATTGGCAACAGTTGTTAGCTGAGGTGCCAATCTTTAAAAAAAATATACATTGATAAGTAAATTTCATCAAAATTGAAAACTTACATACTTCAAAATACGTTAAGAAAATAAAAAGACAAATCAAGGACTGGAAGAAAATATTTGCAAATCACATATTTGATAAAGAACTTGTATCCAGAATCTATAAAGAACTCTTACAACTCTTACAACTAAACAATTAGAAGACAACCAACCTCAATAAAGAATGAGAGAATGGTTGAATAGATATTTCATCAAAAAAGATAATAATGGCAAAGAAGCACATGAACAGATAGTAAACATTATTAGTTATTAAGGAAATGCTCATTAAAGCTCACACCCATAGAATGGCTACAATCAAAAAGACAAACTATAACAGATGCTAGTGAGGATGAGGAGAAACTAGGACCCTCACACTTTGTTGGTGGTAATGTCAAAAAAGCACCTCAGAGAACAGTTTGGCCGTATGGCAGAGAGACTCTAAAATGGTCCCCAATAATTCCCAGCTCTTAGTAGTCACTCCTCTTGTAATCACCTCCCCTTGAGTCTGGGTATGACATGTGACTTGTTTCTAACAACTAGAATATGGTAAAGGAATGTTGCAATCTTACAAAACGTAATCATGAAAATAGTATCTTGCTAGCAGACTCTCTCCCTTGCCAACTTGATGAAGAAAGCTGCCATGTGGTGAGCTGTCCCACAGAGAGGCCCACAAGGCAAGAAAGGGAAGGTAACCCCTGGCCGACAGACAGCAAGAAACTGAGGCCAACAGTCTCCCGACCCATAAGGAAATAAATTCTGCCAATAACCACATGCGATTGGATGCAGATTCTTCTCAAGCTGAGAGTTGAGATAAAACCATAGCTGGCACCTTGACTGTAGCCTTGTGAGAGACCCAGGACCAGAGGACCCAGCTACACCAAGCCCAGACTCGTGACACACAAAAACTGTAAGATAATAAATCTGTGTTGTTTTAAGTCTCTGAGTCTGTAGTTTGTTTTTACACAGCAAATGATAACTAATACAGGCAGTTTCTTAAAAAGTTAAACACTGACTTACCATACAGCCTAGTAATTCCAATCCTAGTTATATACCCAGGAGAAACAATAACATATGTCCACACAAATATTTATACACATACGTTCAAAGCAGCATTATTTGTAATAGCCCAAAACTGGAAATAATCCAGCTATTCATCAACTGCTAAATAGACAAACAAAATGTGGTATATCTATTCTAGAATAATATTTTGCAATTAAAACAAACTAGACAGCAACACCAACGAACCTCAAAAACATTGGTAAGTGAAAGAAGACATATGCAAAGACTATATATTTATGATTCCTTCTATATGACATATTCATAAAGGGCAAATCTTCTGAAACAGAAGCTCAGTGGTTGACTGGGGCTGGAAGTGGGAGTGGGGCTTACTATAAAAGGACAGGAGGGATCCTTAGGGTGATAGACATGTTCTAAAGCTAAACTGAACTGATGGTTACCCAACTCTACGAATTACTAAAACTCACTGAATTGTACATTTACAGTAAGTGAAATTTATGATAGGTACATTGTATTTTAATAAAGTTTTTTTTTTAAATCTTGATGGAGATCCTACCTTAGGAAGAATTATTTTCACTCTGGTCACTGTGTCCCTGCAACGTGGCCCCAAATGGAAGCCACAGTTTACTTTAATCAAACCACCAAGAACTCCCCCAGCCAAAACTGACTCTTCTCAGACTTTGGCTTCTCTGAACAGCTAAAAGGAGGAAGAGCAGTGTGGTCTAGCTACAGACCTTGACAGAAAGAGGTAACTTCTGAGCTGGGTCTTGAAGGAAAAGTAGGATTTATAGAGACTGGAAGGAAGAGCATTATAAGGAAAAAAAAAAAAAAAAGCATGAAAAAACAAGATATATTTGAGGAAGACTAAGTAGTTTGTTTTAGCTGAAATATTGTGGAAGGAGGAAAATCTACAGATAAGAACAACAGGATTCTTAACATGGGCTGGTCTTAACAGGTAGAATCTCTGATGATCATTATCATTTTCTTCACCAGAAAATGTTTACTGAGAACATGCTGCACACAATATTATATTGTAGGGATAAAATAGAAAACATATATTCTCGGTAGACCTAGCATAAGCATTAAAAAATAGTAAAATTATAAAGCAGGAAGAATTCTCTCTGACAATACTTGTCTTGTTATATTTTCCCCTCATTGTCCTTACATAAACAGAGAAGAAAATGGTAAAAGAAATCTAAGCTATTTTGCCTCCACTCCTAAAGATTCTCTAACCCAGAAACCAGAGGAGCAAGGAAAGAGGTGCATAGTGATCTGATAACTCCCTTTTTCTTGACCCTAAATTGAAATAGATACATCTTATAAGGTCAGAGATTCCAGTTCTAATTACTAACTTTGCCAACTTGTGCTTCTAAAGTGCTGCTAATGGCTGGTAAATATTATTCTCACTCCAAGTAACGAGACGAGGGAAACCTAGCCACAAAGCAACATACAGGGCCCCCCGCGGCTTATAGAGAAACGAAAATCAAAGTCATGATGAAAAAAGGATAGCTATTTCTCAACATCTAAAAGGAGAGTCTTACTGTGGTCTTGTCTTTTTAGACTTTGTGGAAGACATGATGATAAAGAACACACGTCCTTGGAGCTAGAGTCAAGTTGCTGACATAAAGACTGCGCTACAATATGCTTTGCCTTCTATCCTGATGTCAGTGAAGTCAGGGCAAGTCTTCTGCTTTGGCTGGTGTTTTAGTACTTTCCATTAGCAGCTTACACATAAAAGTACGCTTTTAGAAGTCCACCAATTATTTTAGGAATTTATCTATATTTGAAAAGTGAGGCAATTTCAAAAGAGATAGCAGCCACCCATCTATAATGAAAGCTGTGTTTTGACTATTAAATGGAACTACAAGGCTACATATAAGAATTAGACCTGCCTGAAATGCAGAATTCAAAATGAGGAAAGCCAACAGGAGCTGCAATACAAGTAATTAAAGGTCTAAGAAAGGTTTGAAAAATTTGAAACAGACTCCAAACTTCTCACTTAACTTAATTGGTTTCTACGCAAATATACATATAGTCCATCTGTCTGTATGAATACACATCCTTCTCTTTTTTCGTTAAACCTTCATTTCATGCCTTGGTTAACTACCATGAAGATATTAGAAAGTTTTGTTCTGCAGTGTTAGAATGTCACAGAGTGACTACGTCAAACCTAAAATAGAGAACAATGTGAAATGTTGTGAACATGACATTCAACTTGAGGGCCACATGGGGAGCAGTAATACCAAGTAAAAGGTGGTGGTAGATATGCCCACAAACTACTGCCATGAGACTACTTCTCGAGTTTTAGTTCCTTAGGGAATTTTCCCAGGCAATCTTTTCTTTCCAGTTCACCCTCACTTACCTAATTTGGCTCTGCCAATTAAAATTTTCTCAAGTATTTGTAAAGAGACACATCCTCTATCTTAATTCTTCTAGATAAAAAAGTGACAGGAGATGAGTAACTTCTGGATCTTTGACATTTCTCTTTGATTTTGGATGGATAACGCTACCAACTTTATTTTATATATGAGAGAATGGAGGAAAAAATGTGAAGAGATTCTGAATAATGTACCAAATGGAATTATAATTCGGTCAGTATAAAAGTAGTCTTGAATATTTTCCTCTAAATAGTAAAATAGTAGCAACAACAATAGTAAAAAGAAAAACTAAGTTAGAAGATTTGGGCTGAAAGCAGAATGGCATAACTTCTTGTTTCAAGGACAGGTCCACACTTAGAGCTGATGTGGACTAAATTGTGTCTTACTCACAAGCTGAGAGTACACTCTGAACAGGCAACAGGCTGATTGTGGGTGGGATAGAAAGCTAGGCATTCCCATAAAACTGGTGCTGCTTCCTACAATCTTGCCTCCCAGAGAGCCAAGCGACTCTCAGTAAAGAGACAATCTTGATCCTTGATTTTTATAATCAGAGATTAGAACAGCTCATTTACTTCCTGCAAGAACTGAACTTCCAGTGACAAACGTTTAATCTGATATAGAGTTGTGCAAAGACAATTTATCTGTTTATTTTCTTGAGTTTCTAAAAGTTGCCCCTCATTAAAATAGCTTCAGGGTACAAGAACCATCAAACCACATTAGTAAAATACATGGAAAACAACAAGCTGCAATTATTAAAACATATGAATTTACAAAGCTTATTTTAATTCTTTGTTAATTCATCTATCATTTGGGATATCTAGCAGTTTTAAAGTATACATAGATGTTGGCCAAACAGAGCATTTAATGCAGACAATGAGAAAGTGTTTCATTTGAGGAAATTATAGGAGCATAGCTATATTTGAAAGGGAAAAAAATGACTAACAGCACAGCAAAAACTGTCCTTACAGATCACCACCAAGGGCCTAGCAGTCATTGAGCCACGCCACCAGACAGTCCTGAATCATAATCTTGTGCCCTCTGCTGGGATAGAACCCAAAACTATCATCCTTGTCTGAGTTCCTGTAAGGCTGGGATTAGGAAGAAGCTCTGACACGTAGGACATACTTTGCTGATATTTTTATTCTTTCATTTATTCAACAATATTTTTTTTTTGAGCATCTATTATACTCAAAGTTTTGAGCGATACAAGGAAAAACTAGACACAGCCCTTGAAGTCAAAGAGCACTTGTGCTACCCCTCTTGGTGGCAAGAATGTTCTTACCCCTCACATACTCATTTCCCTCATAATAACCCTCTAGAATATTTTCCATGTTAAGTGGTGTTAATTGGTTCATTTTAGTGACACTAAAACCATTACTCCCCCCAACACCCAATAATTATCTTGAATTATGAACCTCCATGTCAGCTCATTATAATTGCATTGTATATAGGTTAATGTCTACCTTTGGAAGAAAGGAAAGACATGTAAAATATAAACAGGATCTCCTTACACCCGAGAAGCCCAGTCATACCAACAGGGAAACAGAAAAGAGTATATAAAAGATGTTATATATGCAGTTTCAGCTAGCTCACATGCCAACGTAGGCTTACTCTAATGCTAAGAAACAGAAGCAAAAATTGTATAATAATAATAACAAATAAATAAAACGTTAAAACAGACTCTAAATCATTTTAGAGAATGCGTATTTAGAAATAGAGGAAGGGATGCATGAATATGTAATAAAGAAAAAAGAACTTAGAGAAGTTGATTGTGAGGCCACACTTTCAGAGATTGAAGGAACCTAACTTTCTTTTCATTATTCTTTTTTTGCATTACCTATATCCCCACAAAGTGGGTGACTACCAGAGGAACTACTTTCCCCTTTCCAGCTTCACTGATGCCTTGTAAAATTGGGGCAACTGCTGATTCTAACTGGCCAGGAATAAGCTTCCATGCCATTTTGTGACTTAAATTACACTAAGTGTGTGAATAACACACAAAGCCTCCTTCTCTGCCATTTGACATCAAGGATGGTTGGAACCGGCCTATTTAGACATGAAGACGACATCCAAAACAGTAAAGAATGAGAATGCTGACTCTCATCAACAGTCAATTGGGAGTAACCTACCTGGAAATGACTTGGAAACATTTAGGAAGCCATTCTCTGAAAATTTAACTCAAGAAGACAAGTGAAAATTTTTATCACAAGACAGGAAGCACAACTAAAGAATTTTGATACAGTAATCCAGATCTAATTCTCCAAAAGCCATATAGACACTTCCATAAAAGTCCAGTGAAAACCATCAGAGATATTCTGTTAAACATAGTAAATCGTATATAAACTATTATCTCTGCATACTTCAGAAACTTCACTAAAATTAAAGTGGAGGAAGTAAAATATAAATCCAAAAGGAAAAAGAGTACTAGAGAGTAGAACAGTAGACAAGAGAGGTCACCAAAACTTCACAAGATGGAAAACGGACAGAAGAATAATAATTGACTTAGGTGAATTTGTACTGTGTACAGTTGTGCATAAGGAGAAGCAAGCCAATTCATCCTATAGAATCCCAGATAAGCTCAGGATTTGAATCAACAAGCATAAGGAAGTCAAGATGACACAAAGGGCTGGTACCAGATATTATGTGAAAGTCTGATAAGACTTGAGGACCCCTCACCAGCTTCAAAGCAAGAAGCAACTATCCCTCCCCAACTCCTGAAGGAAATGATTAGATATGGATCTGGAGAATTGAACTATGGAGGCTCCATATTCAGGGACAACAGGCGTAAGTGAGTGTGGACTGAGACCCCAATTGGCGAGAAAAGGAATATATGAAAGTCTGCATAATGAATGATGAGACCTCCCCACTCCCCACCCACTGTCAGCCACCTTCCTTCACCCACTTCCAGGGACACTGGTGGCCAGACTTGAGACTAAAAGCTTCCTCTTTAATGAAAATTTAAGTCCTCATAGAGAAGGAAGGGAGGGAGAAACAACCTTTCCTGATGCCTCTGATGATATTCAGGACTCACTGGTCAAAGCTACCTCTTCAATAATTAGTGAATACTATTTGTAATTAATGTCAACCTTATCCATATTATCCTCTCAGGTACATTGTAAGTTTCATGAGTTCAGAGCCCATTTCTCAATACAGTATCTTCTGTATAACAGTTATTTCATTAAAGTTTCAATTCAGTGGTGATTGCTTCAATCGATTCTCGTTGATAAGCACAATTGCCGGGCACAAATAGAATAAGGCTTTCCAAATGACATGGAAGGAAGAATTGGCCTCCATTATTTAAAGAATTCCTCTTCCTTTTTAAATTGTCTTCTGTGGGAGCCAGAGAACACAGAGCCTGGTGTGTGGTTGAGGATGATGGTACTTTATTTCTCCTTCTGGTGCACTCACTTTGTCCAGAGCTCCAAGAAAGAAGTGACTGCCTCAACTTAACATGTTGCTGTATCTGTACTACTTGTCTCTAATTCTTGTATAAAAAGAGACCTTGTGATTATGGAATCCTTTCACTTTAAGAAGGAAAAAAAACATGGAAGCCTATGAATTTTAATATAAGTACAAATGCAAATGTAAGTGTAAGTGTAAACACACACACAGAGACAGATCCAGAAGTGCTTTTCCTTCCGGGGCCTAATCAAAAGTCACCCTTTTCAAACACGTTCTCACTGATGTAAATCTCAGTGCTAGCTAAATGAAACATATTAGAGTTGATGCAAACCAAGATCTGCATCAATTTTCCACTTTAATAAGTAGAAACAAGTAGCTCAAACCTTGATATGAAATCCAAAATGTACTTTGTACAGATAAGCAGCAGAATTGCTTTAAAAAACATTTCCCTGGGCATATTTCAAAAAATTGCTCATTTTCAAATTAGCGAGGCAGTAATATCTCAAAGTCGAATTGTGTTGATTCTCAACATATTCTAAAGCCCTGTAATGCTTGGATAAATATGCTGACTAGTTCATCAGTCTTTAATTATATCCCTTTCTAAAAAGGCTAACCCCTTGAAACTGAAGTATGTTAGAATAAAAACATGGCTATTTAGGTTAATTATCTGCAGTCTTCAAAATGCAAAAATACTCAAGTTTGTACTTGCTGTACATGGCTCTTAATTTTTTTATTACATACTTTCTGGTTTTTCATGTGAACCTATTTATTGCTCACAATTTTTCTTGTGGCTAATGAAAGGAGATGCTACAATTACCTGTAACATACCATATGTTGTGGAATTTTTAATTTGCTAATCACAGTTGATGAGGCCCTGTGTTGGGACTGTGCATAAAAATGATAAGCTAGAAATAATAACTAAGGAGTAAAAGTCAACTTATTTTTAAGCTAAGCTCAAGATATTTGCATCAGAATTCAATAAAATTTCACATTAAAACAACAGTATGACACATCAGTGTACTAATGTGCCTCCAGTATCTAGCACACGGCAAGTATTGGTCAACACTGGTTGGATGAAGGAAGAGTTAATGATTAATTTGTTTCCTTATAACACAGTCAGCTTTTTTTTATTTTACCGTTCCTATTCATGGACATTCTTAAAGATAAAAGTCATTTTGAATCAAGAAGCACTCTATAGAGTCTTTTCTTCTCTACCCCAGCAACATGTCATTATAGGGAGAGGCACACAACTTAACCATATATCTAAAGACCCAGCCCAGAAAAGAAAGGAGAAAGAGAAATGATCAACGATAAAATAATAGTAATAAGCCATTGGAAACAAGAGAATTAAATGGGAATGGTTGCAGCTGTGTTTTGCCTTTGGAAAGTAATTAATCTACATATCATGGAATTTTAGTAGACTAATAACCCCAACAATAATGATATACTGAGAGCCAATTTTGTGCCAAGAACTGTATTAGGAGCTTTACATAAATCCCTCATTCAATTCTCATGTAGATTCTATTTTAAGAAGAATAATATCATTGCCTGACCACAGCAAACTCTTCCAGAAGAGAAAACTTAATGTATTAAAGGACTTTTAGTGATATTTCTAGCAAATTGGTAACAAAAGCAGAGCTAACTTCTTTTAGCTCTATCTAGTCTTTCCTGTAACCTAGGAGACAGTATGATGTAGTAGATAAGGAAATTAGGATTATGGTTATCTAGAATGTAGTTCAAGTCCTGTTTCTACCACATACTAATATTATGCCACTGGGCATACTATTTAACCTTTCTGAGGCTAAACTTTGATATCAAACCTGAAGTGAGTTCGCTCACCTGCTGCACAGCAAGCCAATCTCTGACACTGGGGATAGTGGAAGAAAGTAGGAATTTTATTATTGCACAGCGCTGAGCAAGGAGAGAGGGCAGCTAATGCTGAAATCCCAAACTCCCCGAAAAGCTAAAAGGAAGAGTTTTTATTTGGGATTTTAGGTAGGGGAGGGAGAGCATATGACCTTGCTGGTTGGAGCTTTCCCACCAGCCTGTCTTTGGCCTTGAGACAATTTGCAGAGAGGAGGGAGCCCGTGACCTTGCTGGTCAGCAGCTTTCCCACCAGCCTGTATCTCTTTGTGGGGAAGAGATAGTGAATCCAGGTGCTTGTCCTTGGTGGTGTCTGCCTCCATGGAGGATAGTGGATTCTGGAGCCAGTAAGCCAGGGAGTAAGGAGGGAATGAGCATTTTGGTTTTAACCCCATATATGCTGGGTTTAATGTGGGGAAACTGATATCACGGTCAGTGTCACTTTCTTGGTTATAATTATACTTTGTCTGGGACTATTACGTTTTAAGATGTATAATGTACTCAGTTCAGGATCTAAAACATGGCAAACATTCCATTGTGGCAGTTTTTATTTATGATGCAGGCTTTTACATTTCTGTGCACCTTAAGGAGAAATCCATTATGTTCTATGTGCATTTTCAGAGCTCCTTAAAAAGTAGACTGACCATGTGACCCAGCCATCCCAGCCACAGCAAAGTAGAATAGAGATTTATGCCTCTCCCACAGGCAGTTAACCTCTTTATGGCCAAGAACATCTGAAGCAACTTGGCATGACAGATTTGCCCAAGAGGGTGAAAAGTGTACAACTTACTCAATAAAATCCCTTATGTTGGGGATTTTGAATGTACCAACTTTAGAAAATGATCAGAAGTTGGTGGCAGGTGGCATATCTCAAATATATACCTAGAGAGGGGAGTGCATAGAAGCCATTAACAATAGAAGCCGTGAGTAAACTAAAGGCGATGAAAGAGTCTTTAGTTGGTGGATACAACTTGAAGTGCTTCTGGTCATTAAAATCTGAAGCAGTTTAACTAACCCAGTGTATATTTGGTATTAGAATGATGAGCAAGGGAACCAAGTGAACATATTGATAACTTAACTACTATATTGGAGCACATTTCCCAGCCTGAGAAGAAGACAAGAAGGAATATGATGTCCAAGTAAGATTATTTATGGAGAAAGGAGAGTTAATAATGAAGGGAATACATGGTCTTCTCACTCAGAAGAAAGCTAGTCTTTCTCTAGGATTATGTGTTAACACGGCCACTGGGACAACAGTAAAGAGTAATGAAATGGTCAAATGACCACACCAGCCACTTCCGCTAGCACAGTGCCAACTGACAAATAATTTGCAAAATGTCACCAGAAGCATTTAATTAAGCTGATAATGGCTGTTTCTGTTAGCTTTGTCTATAATTATTCTTTATTTCCTTAACATAAACAAATTAGCTTTAATAGTATGTCAGGCAATGTTTTCAGTCTCCACAGGACTTCTAATTTGTAGGCTTTTCAGTTACTGATTAATCAAAACCGCCAGAAAACACGCTCTCAACCCCATGCATCTGCCTCTCTGGTGCTCTCCTGGCCGCTGAATGTCTGTTAATTTACTTTCTTCGTACTGGGACGATTTTTTCCTTTGCCTTTAAAGGGATAATGTCACTTTCTAAGAATAGATGCAACATGGTGTCGAGCATGTTGTAGAACTCCAGGATACTAGTATAATTTTGAAAATTTCATGCAAGTATTAGAAAATTCACACTTTAAGGCACCAATGTTTCTCAAATACTTTACACAATTGAAAGACAAGATGCATTTTGTAATTTGAAAAATATTTTCTCCCAGTCAACTAGTTTAAAATGATGAGTTACTACTGGCATCTAAACATAATTAATGGGGATGTCCTACCTGTCTACAAATATGAAAAGCTATTCAAGTAAGAGACAGGAACAATTGAATACATTCCCACCCGTGAAATAGGGTGGACTTAAAGTGTTGCTTTCTTGCTGAATATCACGGTTTTATTCATCATGCCAGCTATTACCATCCCTGTCTATTGAAATGGGTCAAATACAGGCTGCCCTGGCTGATACAAGGCAAAGGAGGGAGAAAGAGACATTTACTCCTGTCTCTAGTCCACTCTCATTCCCACTGTATCCAATGCTGATATATTGTTGATATTTTTATTAAATCACATGGGACTGAAAAAGGGACTGCCTGGGTAAAACAATTTTGACTGTGATCACAACCAATTACTTCCCAGGTGGTATTAATCTCTTATCTTAACACAGCACAATGGACTGTCCCCTAAATTTAGGAATGTGTATACTAAGTAATTAAAAAAACGTAATTTTGTAATCTCAAGGTAATCTTACAAATGCAATTTCAATAACGTTTCAGTATATTTCTGTGTCAAGTGGCCCACTATATAGCAGCTTGTCAAAATCTCCTCTCCTACTTCCTGAACCTTATTCTTATTGCCCTATGTCCTTCCTGTAAAGCACTGGCTTTAAGCTTTCTTGAGGTTTCCTAAATTTTGAAACCTACATTTATTTTTTAGAAATAATTTGGGAACAAACTATAATGGAGATGAAAATAATGTCTTTCTGAGATAACCCAGTGAAAAGTATAATCATAGCAGGCAATCTCTTCCTTAGGAAAGCACATCAGGGGAAAATATCTTTCATTGGCACTAAACTAGTCCTTGGGGAGCACCAGGTTCAACAATAACTCAAATGAAGATGCTAATATTTTTCTTTATTCCTTTCCTAGTTCATTTCTGAGGCATCGGAGGTCCCACTCTAAGTTACAGAGACCTATTGTTTTAGAGGTACTTCTATTTTTCAGTAATCCTTCAGAAATTAGAGGTCTTGGCTAGCTTATGTCAGAATTACAAGGATCAAGTGGACAACCTTCTAAAATCTTTATAATGGCATTTAATACTCCAGAGTACCTTACTTCTTCCAAAATGAAATGATTGTCCTCTACTCTCCCTTCACTCCTTAGCTGTGTTCATTCAGATGTATTCCTAGCATATTTAAATATTTCAATTCAATTTGATTCAATTCTAGAATGACAAAAGAACCAATGATCTCCAGAATCATTAAATGTCAACAAGAAAAAACTTCAAAGTAGGATGGAGGGGGAATAATATCTAAATGCTAAGGTTTTCAGAATCTGGTGTTTATTGCCAGTCTCCTCATCTCTGGGCAATTGCTTTGTGTAACATGTGAATAGCAGCTCAAAAAGGAGAAACATGCACGTCCTGCCTGAACATACTAGCCTTCAAATCAAAGTTTTTAAATAAATGACGATTCTTTTTAAATGTAGCAACATTTCCCCTATTAAATGTTTTAATTCAATACCTTGGGAGTGTTATTACCTTTTCTTATATAATTTTGTTTTTCTCATGACTCCTTCTAGTCCAGGGGGAGAGCTCAGTGTCAGGTAATATCAAAATATAACATAAAAACTCCTTCCGTCTCCATTTCACATGAGCTGGGAGCAAAGCTCAAAGCAATTTATTTAATGAGATCCAGTAAAGAAAGATGTTTAAATTTAAATAAATTACGTAATATTGGGTGTTATAACATCAAATTGTAAAGGTGGTTCCCAAAATATATGTAGAGATGGGACCAAATTTATCCATCACTTCAACCTTGCAATTCTCTATAGATTTCCACATACTTTTGACTTATAACGCTATATGACAGATTACAACCATCATCCTAAATGTGCAGCTGCTTCTCTTCATTTTATATTCATAAAACTCATGTATCTTTTATTCCCCTTGCCTCTTGGAAACCTCAGCTGTTTACACAAGGACACTCCTTGCTTCCATGCAAAGACACACATAGCTTAAAACAAAGACAGTATTGCTCAGCTTTTGGTTTCAAATTTAATTTCCTCTGTCCATAGTGATCTCCAATAGTCTTAATGGTTAAGCCATACTGAGAGAGAATGGCTCTTCTTTACATATCTAAACCCAAAAGTTATTTGGTTCCTTGAGACTTATAAATATTACTTTTGAAAAGATACATAATATGACAAAAGGAAAAGTTCCCACCTAAAAGGAAGTAGTAGAAAAGTTTTTGGATTAGAAAGAGATATGGGGGTAATAATGACCCCTGGGATTCTGAGGAGGGATATAGCGTTGAGAAAAAAAAATCTGGGAACTGTCAGATTTTCAAGCTGGTGGTATACCTCCTCACTGCTTCCAATATGGCACGGGAGTGAGAAAGCTGCAAGGACAGAAATGGATCTGGATACATGGTCCTGCAAGATGGAACCTAAGTCTCTCTGATCATGTAGAATTTCTCAAATGCCCATGGATGGCTGTGAAAGATCTCTCATCATAACAAGGGATAAAAATGGCACTGGAGGAGAGAAACAAAGAGAAGAACATCTAAATGCTTGATGCAACTGTGCTGTAACAAGGCCTGAGAGGTTCACCCTTGCTTTCAGGAACACTGTCATTGAGGAGAGCCATCATGCCTTGTTTGTACCAAAAGAGTGTGCTAGAAATTATATAAGTCCAGGCCTTCCTGGAGTAGCTGTAGTCAAGTTGATCCAGAGCTCTCAGAGAAGACCAACATGTCACCCAGATGTCCCTCCCTTCCCACCATGTTGACGCTTTTCGCAAGCTTTCTCCACAAGTTGGAAGACAGAGAGGAAGAGAGAGACAGGAAGAAACCTAGAGGGGCTGACAGTGTATCAAAGAATATTAGATTAAACTTAACTAGACTGCTGAATGCTGGAAGAAAGTTACCTCAAACTAGCAAATTTCCCTTTCTCTTCTACCATCTTCAGAAAGGAGAGCTTATGAAGATTATATGAGAAGTTCCATTTTTGCACATTGTACTATATAAATTATGCCCACTTCTTTAGAATTGTAGGATTTTTCACATCAGCTTGCATTTACAAATGTTTCTATTAGATGTGACAACTATATCTCCCTTAGTGGTACTATTATGTCAGTCAGCACAGAAACACCTCTCTCTCTCTCTCTCTCTCTCTCTCTCTCTCATTTGTCTTCAAATCCACTCATTCTGCCTGATATCACTCTTAGATCTCTCCATTTTCTTCAATCAACACCGTCACTTACATAGATGGTTCCAAGAGATTCCTAACTGGTCTTGCTCTCCCTGCCTCTGAATTTTTCCCATTCCATTCACAGCCAACACACCCCCAAGGCCTCAGTTTCATTCTTCATATAGTGCATCTAAAATAATCCCTCAACATGAAGATCTGTCCCATTATTGCCCTGCTTGAAATCCAATGGTTTTTTATTTTCCTGAGGACAAATCCAAGCATATTTAAATGGTGTACCATTCAGGGTCCTAAGGGGAAAGATACGGCACACTCAAATTGGTATCATTTCAGGTGGATTTTATAAATGGCTTATTTAACAAGTTGTGGGTGCAATGTAGGGAAAGCATATGGGATAGCGTTGTGGGATTAGACTGTGTCAGTATGGCTAAGGTAGAACCACATTTTCCAGAATTTCCTTTGCTCTGTGGCTCTGGAATTGAGTTGACCAGAAGGAAAATGTATCTTGATATTTGAAAGGCAGAAGTGAGGCAACAGCCATTACAGTTTGATGGTAGATGTTTTAGAAGGTAAAGAAAAAAACACATGGATTCCAATTTTTTCTTGTCCATGTCTAGCTCTTCCTTCCCAACTGCTGACCAATAGCGACCCCAGGCTCACCGTTAGACACAGACTTCTCCCCCAGCTCTCCTTCATTGCCCCAGTCCAGCAACTGAATGTGACTAGCTTCCTAGATTGCCCGAAAAGCTCTGATTTGCCCACCTCTACCAGTCCCTCAGAAGGGCCAATTTGCGACTTCTCTCTGATCGTTCAACTCTCCTTTTTGGACCACTATTTCCCCAGCTTCTCCCAAAATTGTGTGAGGTCTTATTTCCATAATAAATCTCTTGTTCTATAATACCCATAGCAATTCTGCTTCCCTGACCCTGCAGATAGCACAGGAGTCTGGGATTATTGTTATCCTTAGACTGAAAGAAGAGGAGAGAATCAGGTAGAGGAAGCCTCCTTGAGACGAGGAGGAAATTTGAGCTATGGAACAAAGCTATTTCAAGGTGGTTTCATAGGAGTGACAGTAGGGAAATAAACACTCTAATTTTACTCTCCTTCTTCTTTCCAGTCTACCATCTGGGATCCTCATTGGCAGAACATGGCTAGAAACCAAAGGCACAAAAACCATTGACATAATCCACACATATTGGCCTCCGGTGCAGAGAGCAGGGGACATTGGATCTGGAAGAAATCGAGCACATATAGCTTACATGATACATCATAGCCTGCCCCACGGCCCTTAGTTCTTTCAATGCCATGTCTCACCTTTTTCCTCACACTCTATGCTACAACCACTCTGAACTTCCTTTACACTCTTGAGTCTCCACATTTCTACTTTGCTGAGGGCCTTTGCACATAACATTCTCTCTGCACGTGCTATTCTTTCTTTTCCTCTTCTCCTTCACTTGGACAATTTCAAGTTATCCTTCATGTATCAACTTGAATATCACTTCAGTATAGCACCATCACTAGACACCTTGGCCAAATTATAAGTCCTTTAGGTGGGCTTCTATAACATCCTACACTCTCCATGTCATATCTCGTATCACATTTTATTAATTATAATTTCCTGATAGAACATAGACTATGTAATGGCAGAGACCATGTATATATTGTTCACTGTCATAACCCAAAATATAGCACTATTTCAGACACTTAGTAGACACTCAACGTTTGTTAAATGAGGGACTGAATACATAAATGAATGAAGACTGAGTGTTTACTACTAAGCAGCTGAAGTTTTAAAATATGAGCCAGAATATTTTTGTACTTTGTAGAGATTGTCCCAAAATCTCAAGAGTGAACCTACT
This sequence comes from Equus caballus, assembly GCF_041296265.1. NCBI lineage: Eukaryota > Metazoa > Chordata > Mammalia > Perissodactyla > Equidae > Equus > Equus caballus. The sequence goes on from NC_091704.1 coordinate 24,653,680, forward strand.
AGCCCACGGTGTCCATGTCCTCTTTGCCTAGAGTGATGGCAGGGTGTGTGGAGAGCCCAGGCCCCTGAGAATATTGCCCCTGAGAGGGAAATAAAAAGGAAGTAAAGAATGACCACTATGTCCTTAACCACCCAGGCCTAGATTACAGTGTAATTTCTACTTATAAGTAGGACAGACTTAGTCTACCAGATGAACCCTTCTGCAGAAAACAACTATAAAACTTGGACATAATACAAAAAGCAATTATCTGAAGATACTGGAGGATGAACAGAACAGAATCTGATGTAAAGTACACACTCACTTGGAGTGGGGAAGATGGTGTGCTCCACAAGTATGTTCCCATCTTTCATGGCCTTTAACTTGGGACTAAGTGCAGCCCTCATGGTACACACAGTGGTGAGAGGCTCACATGGAGAAATTTGCACTCTTCCTGGTCCAGGGAATCAGAAAAGTGAAACCAGACAATGTCAAACTCTGAAGAAACTGTGGGAGTTCTGAAATGGTAAAAACCATAAAGGGGATCCCCAAACTCTTCCATTCATATCTCCAACTGACCCTAGCCATGCTCAAAGCAGAATAGACTCAAAGCAGCTGAATTAAAGACAAAAGATCTGAATGGAGACCAGATATGGTATCCGTGCAATAGAACTTGCAATTCGAATCCATCCCAGCCAATTATCTCTGAAAAAGGAAATGACCCTGATTACAGAAAAACAACAGAATCCAGAATCTCCACAACTTAACCTTCATAATATCTTGACTATAATCCAGAATCATCCAACACAAAAATCCCCAAGAAAATAGAACTCATCAGGAGAAAAGAAAATCACTCTGACTCAGAGATGAACAAATACTGGGACCAACATACAAGGATTTTAAAATGGCTCTTATAGTTATTACTAATTAAGTAAAACAAAACATTTTTTCAGTAAATGGAAATATCAGTAAAGAAATAGGAAATTGTCTAAGGCAAAGAACAGAGAGATAAAACATTGAGGTAAAAAACAGTCTTGGGAACTGATTAGATGATATCAAATGCTCTAACATACATGTAATTGAAATACAGAAAAAAATAGGCAGAAAAATATTTGGAAAAAATAACAATTGAAAATTTCCCAATTTGAGGAAATATAAAAATTTTCTGGAAGAAGATACTAAACAAACATATAAGCAGAATAAAACACAAAGAATCTCTGGTGAGGCTCATCATAGTGAAAACGATGAAAACCAAAGATAAGGAGCAACTCTTAAAAGCAGTAAAAGAACACAACATATTACACACAGGGGACCACTGACCCAATTAATGGCTGATATTTCTCATCAGAAACCATGAGGAGTGAGAAAATATCTTTACAATGCTTAAAAAAAATTTATTTTTAATGTCAAACCAGGATTCTAGGATATCTTTATCCTAGATATTTAAGCTATTTTCCTTCAAGAATAAAGGCAAATTAAAGATATTTTCAGATGAAAGAAAACTAAGAAGACTTACTGCCCGCGTAATTGCACTATAAGACATGCTAAAGGAAATTCTTCAAGTTGTAGAAAAATGATATTGGGTAGCAACTTGGATTCTCTGAAAATAACAAAAAGAACTGAATTTTGTCAGCAATCTGAATGAACAAGGAAATTGATTCCTTGTTCATCCCCAGAGAATAATACAGCCCTGGCAACACCTTGATTTCTGACCTATAGAGGGGTGAAATAATAAGTGAATGTTGTTTTAAGCTGCTAGCTTGTGGTAATTTGTTAAGGCAGCAATAAAAAACTAATAGAGGGGCTCCTGGATAAATATGATCCTCTTCCATGTTTTGGATGGAAAATTCTGAGGTAAGAAACTACACCATTTTTCAAAGGGTCCCCAACAGAACTGAGCCCCAGTTTCCTATAATAGTATCCAGCCCAATGATCCTACTTGGGACAGCATTACTACTAAACTAATCTACCTACAATCCAGCTTTTGCCTCCAGTTCTGATTTTTGGGGGACCCAGGCTAAGACTGCTGGTCCCGGGAGTGGCCATAGACAGGAGGTCCTCAGACTGGAGAGTACTCAGGTTAGCACCTTGGTTGTTCTGAGTGACCCACAGGTCAGCTGGCAAGCAGGACCCCAGTGCTGTTAGTAGGTGTGGTGGTGATCACAGCCAGCTACAGTAGCGGCACCACTATGACATTCTAACCCGTGGTAGACTGGGACAGGTTACAGGTGAAAATGAAGCACTGGTTCATGAGGTAGGGAGAGCAATTGAAAGGTTTGGAGTCAATGGTAATTATAAGGTCTGTAGAATTGGCTACCTTTAGTTAACAGCTTTTAGAGTCTTAAAAAAGAAGACAGGTTTGGGTTATTCAACTCAATTCAAGGCATACTGTGAAAGCAGAAAGAAGCCTCATGCCATCATTTGACTCTGCTGGTCCAAATGTGGTGCAAATCAGGTTCAGGCTTCAATTGTAGCGGTAGCACACCTACAAGGAGACTGAATTCACAGCCTCAGCAGGAGTCCGGCGTCAAAACCAGGGCGCTAATAGAGAAAGAGTGAGACCCTGATCCCTGGGAAAGACGCATTTGTTTAAATGAAGCTGAGAAGCTTGAACCCCCAAGCCAGTAGTAACAGATCCCACCTTCTTGATTGAGAGCAATCTTTCCTTGCCTGGAAGACCTTGTGAAGACCTCACCTGAGATAAGTACCTCATCAGATGGGGTCTTTTCAATCTCCATTTGCAGAATAGCTAGCTCTAACCAAAGTTTCTCTCTCCTGTAGGACTTTTTCGAAAACTGCAAGCAGCAGCTAACACACTTCAACTTTCTGAATTTGTGTGATCCTAAGAACATAGACCTTTGGAAAAGTTTTAATTGTTTCATAAAGAGAAAAGTGCAAGAAGAAACAGAATATAAAAAATATAGGTACTAGCATAATAATTTAAAGTTAATTATGTATAACAAGAATGTTATGTCTTCAAACATTAGTGTTTAGTTCGTACAAGGAATTCTTTAGTCAGGAAATGCTATTTGATTTTTGTGAGTAGTTCCAATGTGAAATCAATATCTGAATGCAGAACTTGAGGCAAAATAAAACACGCCAGGCAGTCAACTTTGGTTTGTTTACATTGCTAAAGGAGGTTAAAAAATTTTCTTTTAATTGAGAGAAAATATTAGTTTAACAGGTAGTATTCCAAATGTTTGTGGTTGCTTTGGGCGCTAGGTACTTAACATTAAAGGCTTCAATTCATTCTTTGGAGATAAGTATGCTTGCTAGTCACTACAGATTTGATAATATTGTGCAGTGTTGCCATAGAGTCATTGCTCCAGGCATAAATGAAGAGATTTGCCTTTACTCTGAGACCAGGCCCCTAAGTCAATTAAACAAATTTCACAAGTAAGCCTGGGTAATTCTCATGTCAACAACAATAACAGGTCGCTGTTATCAAATGCAGTATGGCAACATGTAAATAATTAAGTGATACGTCCATTTGTGGGAATTGTGGTACTATGAAGATTATGGAGCCAGAGAAACTTGGGTTCAAATCCTATTCTTCCTTTACAAGTTGTATAAATTTATTTGAGTAAGTCAATTTCTCTGAGCTTGAGCTTCCTATTCCCAAACATTGACATAAAAATGCATCCCTCAGAGGGTTAAACTATATAGCACATGTAAATATAGCAAATACATATTGGAGAAATATAATCAAAAATGAAACCTCCTGCCAACTCGTAAAACTTCTCACGAAAGTAGAAGGTTTATTACTGAATAAACATTAAGCCAGAATGTGATGTGCGTCACAGTCTGCTAAGAAATTGTGAAGCAGACACAGCCCATTGCATACATGTTCTCAAGATGAACAGTAACTAGTCCTCAAGTCAGACAATTTGACAGCACCATTTGTTATGCATAGATCATCCTAAATTCACCTGGTAATTTGGGTGGCCATATGTGTTTGCTAATTACCTTTAGCCAAAAGAAAAATAAACTTCTCATATCTTTATGACAGGAGGTAGTTTTGCAACTTGAAACAAGGGACCCACTCAAGCTAGGCTCTGATTCTCCCACAGACAATAGGAGATAGTGCCCCTGTCTTTCCCGTTTTTTTTTTTTTTTACAAGGAAGACTGTCCCTGAGCTAACATCTATGCCAATCTTCCTCTATTGTGCATGTGGCATGCCACCACAGCAAGGCTTGATGAGCAGTGTGTAAGTCCACGCCCGGGATCCAAACCTGCAAACCCCTGGCCACTGAAGCAGAACGTGGGAACTTAACCACTACGCCACCTGACCAGCCGTCCTGCTATCTTTCTTGATGATTGCATTTTAAAGAAATGGCACCTAGGTCCTTGAAAAAGACATTCCTGGGTCTCAAAACTGGCGAGAGTCTTTTAGCTTTTAAAAAGACTTACAAACATTTCAAAGGGACAGAGAAAGGACTTACAAATTACAAGGTTTCTAAAGTAAATGCTCTAAGAAAAAGGAGGGAGAAGTCTCGTCTTATTTTCAACAGGGAGGATTAAGCCTCTTACTTTTAATTGTAATTGATCTTACATATAACACAATGTCTACCACATAGTAGATATTCAATAATTGGTCAAGTTTATTATCCCGTCATTCAGAATCTTAACTATAGTACTTATAAAGTAAGCACGTTTTTCACTTCCTATCAAAAATAAAACTGGTACATAAAGTCTCCAAATGTTTTTCTGTCCTACTAAGAGGCAGTAAAATAAAACACGAGAAATGTATGGGCTTTCAATATTACAATTCATCCATGCAGTAACAATTACTCCAGATTAATGCCTGAACAGATACACTGCAGCAGGATTTAACTACAACAATTTTAAAGACCCAAAACATCCAACTACAGAGGTTGAAGGATACCCAGTGACTATACTTCATGAAGTTGAATAGCCAAAAAACATTTCTTTGCAACTTGCAGCTCTGATAAGGCTGTTAGGTAGACCATATCATTAGATGACTAGAGAAAAGATGTGTCTGGACATTCTGGGGATGTTCTTCTACTCTGAAAGGACATACTTCACGGTGGGCATTAATATAGTCAGGGCATAGGGACCTTACCTGTACCTCACACAATGCAGTTCCATGACCTAACGTTTGAGTGACAAACCCAACTTGGTCCAGTCTCGGAGTTCCTGGAGCCAGAAAAAAAATAAGTTACTGAGGTAGAAGTAAATTTCAGGTTTAGGTAGGACTGCAGCCTCTATAAGATCATATTTTTATACAGATCCTCATTTAAATCTGGAGGGGAAAAGTAGGGGCATCTTGAATTGTCAAGTTACCGGCATTTGGAGGACAATTGCTGAGCATGACAGGAAGCTCAATAAGATGAATGACAGGAAGCTCAACCAGCTGAACGACAATTTTCTGGAGGCATGAAAATGTCAATTCAAATGAGGTTGCAGACAATAAATTCCTTAAATTGAGAGGTAAATTCAGGCACACTGTAGAAAATAATGTTGGACAATCCGTAGCTTATAAATACCTTAATAATTGTAGTTAAAAGGAAAAAAACATAGCCTTTAAAAAAATTTTTAACAGAATACAAGTAGTTGACGAGTTGACAGTCATAATGAAAGAGATTGACACACTTCTCTGAGTAATAATAGATTATGCATAAAAAATAGAGATCTAAAAGATTTCAATATCATAGTTACAAAGCATGATCTAATATTACATTTATTAAGATCCTTCATCTAACAATTAGAGAATATACATTCTTCCTAAACACATATGAAATGCATATAAAAACTGCCCGCGGCAACATCTCAAAGGAAATCTCAACAAATATCATGGGACAATATCCTCAGGCCGTGTTCTTTGACCACAGTGCCACAAAGATAGAAGTAAATAAACTTAAGATAACAAGAACCCCCAAAACATTTGATTTTTTTAAAGTCATACTTCTGCATAATCCATAGATCAAAGAAGAAATCACAAAGGGAAGAGAATAGGTCTCTGCCAAAATTGGTTAAGGAAAAAAAGAGACAAAATGCAAATAAAACACAAAATGAAAAAGAGAAACTGGCTAGAGATAAAACAGATCAAAAGATCATAAAAACACAGTTTTGGGGTCACACCTATGAGAGTTCCCGGGGTGAAATCTGATATGGGGCCTCCCACACTGAGGGCAAAGAGAGACTGAAGAAAGAGCAGACCACTCCAGACTGGTAGGGAGCAGGTTTAATAACCAAGGAAACTTAACTAGGAGACTTGTCTTGTGCAGCCACAAGACGGGTAGATCTCCACACCAGCCTACCAGAATCTTAAGAATTTTTAGAGACCTTAATTGGGTTCAGTCGGGTATCTAGTCCAGGTGGTCTCAATAACACCTCACTCTCTCAAGGCTACATCCTTGAAACTGGCCCCATCTCGGGGAACATGGGCAGAGCGTACATTCTAAGGACAGGGGAGGGGGGAAGAGCCTCCAATTGCCTGGGTCCAGCTTGCGTGTCAATGGGCAGTCACATCCTGTCGATGACATCCTCCAACAGTAGTCAACTACAGGCACACCTCGGAGATGATGCGGGTTCAGACCACCACAATAAAGCGAATATTATAATAAAGCAAGTCACAGGAATATTTTGGTTTCCTAGTGCATATAAAAGTCATGTTTACACTATAGAATGTAGTCTATTAAATGTGCAATAGCATCATGTCTAGAAAAAAACAATGTACATACCTTAATTTAGAAGTACTTGATTGCTAAAAAATGCTAACCATCATCCCGCCTTCAGTGAGTCATAATCTTTTTGCTGGCGGAGGGTGTTGTAATAAAGGAAGTATCTGTGAGGTGCAATAAAGTGAAGCGCAATAAATATGAGGTATGCCTGTATGCTCTAATCAAAATGATGACCTGGTGCAAAAGAAATAGGAAACTTAAATAACTAATAAGGGGGCCAACCCAGTGGCGCAGCGGTTAAGTTCGCACGTTCTAGGCGGCTCCAGGTTCGTCAATTCAGATCCTGGGTGCGAACATAGCACTGCTTGGCAAAAGCCATGCTGTGGTAGGCATCCCACATATAAAGTAGAGGAAGATGGGCACAGATGTTAGCTCAGGGTCAGTCTTCCTTAGCAAAAAGAGGAGGATTGGTAGTAGTTAGCTCAGAGCTAATCTTCCTCAAAAAAATAATAATAAATAAATAATGTTTTAAAGATATTGAAATAATAATTGAAACTCTCCCCCAAATAATGTTTGCAGGTGACTATTCTCAAATATTCAATATCAATATCAGACTTTCTAATTTAAGCTAAACAAATATTGCTGTTTCCCTTAACCTCAAAAGAAAAGTGGAGTTGGGGGCAGGGAGCATACAAGCATGTTTTGCTACAAATATATTTCAAAGGTAATTGGTTCTAACTTAAAACATTAATGATAATTGGCTACTTGGAATTGAGTTCATCCATGACCAGGAATATCTCCATAACAAGCTGTGGACAGACTAGGGAAAATCTCCTTGAGCTCAGAGATAAAACACCAACAATCTCTACAAAACTTAAATTTTATACTGAAAGGGTGAAGAATCAAATGTAATAAAGCTGAGTTACAATTAGGTAATACATATAATTTGAAAACTAGCACAGCAATTGCATTGCTTGAATAGGCTTTATGGATTGGCTGAGTATCCCAGCTCCCACTCAAGGCACCTTTCCTCAGAGCTCCTTTGAGGAAAAAAGACCTCGCACTCTGAACAGCTGACTTACAAACGAACTTTGGAAAAGATACCCAGTCCCTTTCTGATCTTTGAAGCCTCCCAGGTCCACAGCCCCCAGTTCCCTATGTTTATATATCTATGCCATTTTAATAACCCATAACTGTTAAGAAGAAACTTATTTTATTAAGAGGTGGATCTGATTAAACCAATGAACGATGAAATATGATTGAAAAGTACTCCTCTCCTAAGCTATCCCTTAAAGCGGTGTTTTCAAAGTGTAGTTCACAGACCAGCAGCATCAGCATCAGTATCATCTGGGAAGCTGTTAGAAATGGAAATTCCAGGGCTCCACTCTAGATCTACTAAATCCAAAACACTGGAGTCAGGGCCCCACAATCTAGGGTTTAACAAGCCTTGCAGGTGATTCTTACATATACTCAAGTTTGAGGATGACTCGCCTAAAGGTCTACTCCTAGAAGCAACAAAATTTATTAAAGTGTTTGTACAAATTGTCCAACAATATTGTTTTCTACCATGTGTCTGAATTTACCTGTCATTTTAAGGCATTTGTCATCTGTAACCTCATTTGAGTTACATTTTTCATGCCTCCAGCAAACTGTCAGACTGACAGCATGCAGCTTGTTGAGCTTCCTGTCATGCTCAGCAATGGTCCTCCAAATGCTGACAACCTGACAATTTAGGATGCCTGCTCTCCTTCTCCAGATATGAAAATACAAATGGCCAGGCCCCACTGCCAGGGATTCTAATTGCATTGATCTGGGATAAGGCCTTGGTATCAACATTTTTAAAACCCCCATAGTGCACGCATGCACATACACTTCCTAATATGTAGGCAGGGTTGAATACCACTGCCCTTTAAAGCAATTGCTATATGAAGGTTAATAAATAAACAAATAAATCTGCTATATGAAGGTTAAAGAATCCAAATAAATCTTCAATTGGTGATCTGTGTGATGCTATGTTCCCACGCTGTTCTGCACCCTGCCTCACCTCCTCTTCAATTTCCAAGACTAACTAGATAGGGACAAAAAAGGAAGAATGGAAATAATTGGAAGCATGAAGCCCCACACCACTACATGTCACTTTTGTAACTCTTGTAAATGGGTCTACACTCCGAGGAAATCATGAAACGTGAGTCATCACTGAGGGCCAGAGTGTTGGCTGGCATAAGGACTCTTGAAGACTGAGTATCACATAGAGAATAACATCATACTAGAAGACTTTCAACTGAGTCCCGTGCTCTCTGTTCCTTGCATGACAACCTTCTCTCCTGTTAACAACAGCCCACATGCAAGATCACCTCCAGGAATGCTTCCGTATTTGAAAGGAGAGTGTCCCACCTTGCGAAATGCCACCACCTTCATCATTTCCAAATGCTCTGAAATCTCCACAGAAATCTGCCCTTAGCCCCTTCCCCTCTCGTCAGTAGATATATTTGTCCACTGAGATAGCAGTATTTGTACTGTGGGATTACACACTGCCAAATCAATGGCGGTCATAGTCATATTCAGAAAACATCTGGAAACATGTTTTGCCAATGTTTTTTTTTCTGCTCAGCCATAGACTCTGGATACAATAATATTTCCCAGAGAAGTAACCAAAATCAGGCTCCCACTTCCCATCACTGCTGCTCCTCCCATCACTATTTTTTTACCCACCGCTACCACTAGTGCTTATTAATCTTTGAAAACTCATAGCCCTGAGAAAATAACATTAAAGTATAATGTAAAAGTGTATGTGGCTTTGTACATATGCTTCATGGGAAAAGTGAGTAACACATTACACACAATGAAAAAAATTGGTTTTGTTAAAACTTATTATGAACTGAATTGTCTCCTCCCAGAAATTCATGTTACAATCCTAATCCCCAGTACTTCAGAGTGTGACTGTATTTGGAGATAGGGTCTTTAAGGAGGTAATTAAGGTTAAATGAGATCATTGGGGTGGATCCTAACCCAATATGATTTGTATCCTTATAAGAAGAGGAAATTATAACACCAACAGACACAGAGGAAGACCATATCAAAACACATGGAAAGAGGAGAGAAGGGCCATCTACAAGCCAAGGATAGAGATCTCAGAAGAAACCAACCCTGTCAAAACCTTGAAGTCATACTTCTAACCTCCAGAACTGTCAGAAGATGAATTTCTGTGTTTAAGCCACCCAATCTGTGGTACTTTGTTATGGAAGCCTTAGAAAACTAATATGCTACCTTGCCCTAACACATGGTTTCTCACATCTTGGAGTCACTCTCTATTTCCTAAGCATCCACTGCTCTCTCACAGTGAGGATCTGATTTGAACAGCTAACAAAATAGGTTTTTTTTTTTTTTTACAACGCAGTTTTCTCCTTCATCTAGGAGAGAAGGAAATCCTTCTCTTCTCACAAATTCTTTGCATCTAGGATGTGAAAGAAGGAAAAGAGGGAAAAAAATATATTTGAATTAAAGAAAAATTGGAGAAAGAGAAAAAAACAAGGAAGCAAGAAGGCAGGAGAGAGAGAGCTTCAAAAGAAAAAGAAAAGCAAAAGTACAACTTTTGGTTTAATAAGTAAGACGATTTTAATAAGTAAGAAGTACAAGGATCAAATGACAGTTTAATAAGTAAGAAGACAAGGATCAAATGATTCAAGATTACAATGAGAGATCTCATGGTGACAGGAGGCAAGGAGATGCTTCTTTAAATATCAATTCTTGGGCTGCATGTGCTGCATGCATTCATTGAAACCAGGTCAAAACCAACAAAACTTAAATCAACCAATCTTTGAGTATCCACAATTGGGAAGTCATTACCAACATGCTATATTTGAAAGAAATCTTTTCATAAAGAAGACCAGGAAAGGTCTCTAAAATGAGGAAAAGAGAATGTGAAAGAGCCATGATGGTGCTTCCCAACAGGTTTCAGGTCACGGGCCTCACCATCACCTCAGTGGTCACAGCCCAAAGCTGTGTGAGTGATGGTCCTGCTGTGATGACAGCAAGAACCCCTGCACAAGACCTTTTCCTTTGGCACCTGTCCTTTCAAATTAGCAAGCGGTCTCCCTTCACAGCCACTTCTTGTAAGTCACCTCAACCAGCCCCCATTATAGCTCCTAGAGTTTTCTCACTATCAAACCTCAGGAGAAAGGCAAGGCCAGATAGTGGTGACCAGAGAGGCAGAGAGGTTGGGAGGCCAAATGTGAATGAAGGGTTATTAAACTGAGATTTCCATCTCTTCCTCTTCTTCAGATGAAACATTTCCCAAGAGTTTGAATTCTAAACAGGTAGCACAGCATCATTCATGTTTCTTATATCTAGATTTTTCAGCTTTCGAATTCATGGGAAGTAAAAATATTTTTTTCAAAATCAAGAAGCTGCCTATTGTACAAAATTAGTACATTTACCAACAGGATATTACTAGCAGTATTGTTGTAAAAATCAGATCTTCATCTCATAAGGACAATATCTCCCCAGGAGTGACTTTTATCCATTCAGACACAACCTTTTTCTGAGTATTCCGTATTTAAAAAGAATTACATGTCACTGTTCTTCTCCCCAGATTTGACAGAAAGAAAACTTGATAAGTTACAATGGAGATAAGCAAGGTTTTTCTCTCTCTCTTTTTTTTTTTTGTCTGAATTTATTCTTTTTTTTTTCCAATTAGATCTATTGGCTCTTCACCAGAAATTGACTTCAGATCTTTCTCTAATATGGTTCAAAGACTCTCATTCAAATGGTTTAGCTGGGCCACTAGCCTGGCACCAATCTTTGACTTCTCTGTCCTTCATTAGATGAATCAGATGGAAATGCTGCCCATGGGGCTTGGGTGACTCAAGTCTTTGAGGGGGCTAAAAGGCAGGGAGTTATCAGACGAATAATGTGAATGCAGCCATGAAATACAAGGAAGCCTGCATTTCACTTAAAAGAAGTGTAAAATCTCACAGAAAGCTTATATTGTTGTGACTTTTCTTTTGTGCTTTCTGAGATACAGATTGACAACACCAAGCAGTATGCTAACTACAATTTGAGTTTGCCATGGATCTGAAAGGAAACTTAAAAGCTATGCTGAACCACTAGTATTTAAGAGACAACGTCAATGGAGTGAAATATTTCCCCTGGCCAAAGGCCTCCTCACGCTATATAAATCTTAGGAAGTATCAAAGCGAGACAAGTTTTATGGTTATTGACATAAATGTCTAAAACTCAGCTTTATAGTGACTCTAACCAGCTGAGGTTGAGAAGCAGTTTATGCAATTGTTTAAGCAGAAAACACTGTCAGCAGTAAGAAGAAAGCTAATCATAGATAATACCTCTGTAAGACTCAATGAGGTCTTCAATGTGATCAGCTGATCCTCATAGACAAGGTAACTTGTGACTCATCCGTGGAGAACTACTTAGAAGCAAAGAGGTTCTGAGAGAGAACTTGGAGGGGGAAAGCCAAGGAGGCCTAAGAGACAACATCAGAAAGATTGGGAGCAATGGAGACACAGGTCAGATATATTTAAATCGAGTATATATTCTCCATTTATGTCTGTTTATCTATGAGAGGACATGAACCCTCAAAGACAGTGTGTACTCAGCCATAAAAGGAATGATCAAGCCTGGAAACCAGAATTACTCTCATTCTCTAAATAATGATCAAATAAAGATGAAGTAAAATTAATATATTTTATTTATAAGTAACTTTGCTTTCCTTACTAATATCACTTAGTTTTCACAATAGTCCTATGAGATGGACAAAGAAAGAGAAAAATGTTCCCCATTTTATAGATGGGAAATCCAAGACCCCAAGTTACTGATTTGCTTAAATTAGCAATGAAATCAGGATGAGGACTCAGGACAACAGATTCCTTATTTCACAAGAGATACTAGAAAAGTTAATGTGACTCACACAAAAGAAATCTGGTTTTAGTCACAAGACACTGATATGGGATTTCCTTGCCAGGGCTGGAAACCAATCACATTCTGTGAAGTAGTGATGTTCATTTGCCCTTTCTTCAGTCTGAATCTACCTTTCTGTGTGCTTTTGCCTTTGGAAAATAGGAAAAATAACACAAATGGACAAATATATCTCAACTACTATAATTAGCAAACTTAAGAAGTTTGGGATTTAAAAGTCATAGTACACCCAGTGGACCACGATAAAATATTGATATATTAAAGTTTAAAAGATGAGATATATAATGTTCCATATCAAACGCAATCAAGAATAGAAGAATATATCTTTAACATAATAAAGGACATCTGCTAGATACCTACAGTAAGTATCGTACTTAGTGATAGAAAATGTAAAGAATTTCCATTAAAAGCAGGGGAAAAAAGAACGCCCGCTACTGCTTTTACCTGTCGACATTGTGCTTAACATCTTAATACAGTAAGAAAAGAGAAAGAGATTAACATCAGAAAGGAAAAGCAAAAACTGTCATTATTTTGAAATAACTAGTTATAATTACAAAAAAGAATAACAAAAATGGCAAGTAGCTCTAGTTAGAATTTAAGAAGACTTGATACAGATGTTAATCCTAAAATCAATAGCTTTCCTACTACTTATCAATATCCAATTACAAAATTTAATGTTTTAAGTTTTTATTTTTTTAACTTTTTATTTGAACTAATTGTATATTCACAGTGTTATAAAGACAGTACAGACAGGTCCTATGTACTCTTTACCTAGTTTTCCCCAATAGTTACCTCGTATAGAATGAGAGTACAATACCAAAGCAAGGAAATTGGTATTGATATACTGTGTGCATATACTTCTATGTCATGTTATCACACATGTAGATTCATATAACCACCCCACAATCAAGAAACAGAACTCAAAGGTGTTCCTCATGCTACCTTGAGGAGTGTAGATATAGATCACACCTATCTCCTTCCTCCTCACCTTTGCTAACCCATGGCAATAATTAATTTGTTCTCTATCACTACAATTTTGTCATATCAAGAATGATAAATAAATAGAATCATACAACATGTGCGTATTTAAGACTTGTTTTCCTGCTCAGCATAGAGTCTTTGATGAAAACTGGACATTTTGAATATGTAATGCGATAACTCTGGAAATCAGATTCTTCCCCCTCCTTGAAGTCTGTGTATGTAGCTTGATGTGGGCACTAACGATTTGTCTGTTTAGTGACTTTTCTAAACTATTTTTGCTAAGTTTGCATTTTTTTGTTATATGTGGTCTTTGAAAGAATCGGTTCATTTAGCTTGGGTTCAGCTAGTGTTTGACAGATTTCGTTGAATGCCGGGAGCCAACTAAGAGAGACAAGAGAGAAAGAGGGAGAAGAAAGAAGATGAAGGAGGAGAAAGAGAAGGAGAAGAAAAGGAGGAAGAGGAGGGGAAAGAGGAGGAAGAGGATAATTAGAAGAAGATGAAGAAACAAAAGCGAAAGAAGAAGAAAAAGAGACCCTCTCCCACTTTTTGCAGATTAGCTCTGTGCTGTGGCACTCCTTAAAAGCTCAGCCAGGCTATTTACAGCTCTGCCTTAGCCTTCACTTCCTGCTTGTACTGAGGCTAGAGATCAGTCAGAGGTAAGAGCTTGAGGTCTTCTCAGGTCTTTTCTGAGCATATGTTCTTCCCTGATCATGCCTGTGGCTTTCTAAATTCCTCACTATATACAGGTATTTTGAATGCTCTAATTCCCCAAAGAAACTCCCTCCCCAGCCTTTCTTCCCAGGCTCTCAGTGCTCTATCATGTGCTTCAATTTAATCTTTTGTTGCAGGTGGCTGCTGATTGTTCATTTACCTCGTAATGATTTTGAAGAATGCCCAGCACTTTTCTGCCCTCAGAGTGCCAAGTTAAACAAAGCAAAGGCAAGCACTTTGCATCAGTCCTTCCGGTAGCCTCTAGACAGGTTAGAACAAACACAATTCTTTGCAAATAAAGTCAGCTCTGTTTCTCCCAGAACCAGACACTGGGGTCCCACACTGGGAATGGATGCTGCCATCTTCAAGACCATCATCAAGCAGGGAGAGGAGTGGAGCAAGAGCAAATAAAATGCTGCAAAGTTTTCCTACCATTCTTAAGGCGTCTATTTCTTGATTCAGCATTTGTTTGGTTGCTGTGAACATTTGACTATTTTCCAGGATTCTGATAAAGTTGATTCTAACAGTGTTTGCTTAATTATTCAGTGCTTCTGTGGAGAGATGGGCCATTGGAGCTGCCTACTCCACCATTTTTGCTGATGTCACTCAGTATAATGCCTTTGGCATCCACCTAAGTTCTTGTGTATACAATAGTTTGTTCCTTTTTATTACAGAGTAGTATTCCAGGATATGGATCTGCCATGGTTTGTTTACCCACTCACCTTTCATAGAACATTTGGGTTGCTTCCAGTTTGGGGCTATTATAAATGAAGCTGCTACAAACTGTCATGTGTAGGTTTTGGTGTTGACATAAATTTTCATTTATCAGAGATAAATGCCCAGGATTATGATTGCTGAGTCACATGGCAAGTGTATTTAGTTTTTTTTTAATAAACTGCCAAGCTATTTTCCAAAGCAACTATACCTTTTCATTTTCCTATCAGCAATATATAAGAGAGACAGTTTTTCCACATCTTCACCAGCATTTGGTATTGTCACTGTTTTCTATTTTAACTATTCTAATAGGTGTGTACTGGTATCTCATTGTGGTCTTAATTTGCATTTCCCTAATAGTTAATGATGTTAAACATGTATATACACATACCTATACATACACACACACACACACACACACAGAGAGATATATATACAGTCATGTACTGCATAATAACATTTCGGTCAACGATGAACCACATACATGACAGTGGCTCCACAGGGTTAAATACCATATAGCCTAGGTATGTAAAAGGCTATACCATCTAGGTTTGTGTAAGTACACTCTATGATATTTATACAACAAAATTGCCTAATGACACATTTCTCATAATGTATCTCCATTGTTAAGCGACACATGACTATGTATATATATGATTATGTATGCTTATATATAAGTGAAATGAATGACAGTATTGTTACAAGGGATGGGAGGAAGGGATTAGGATTATTTTGTTATTTTAAGGTACTCACACTACACATGAAGTGGTATACAGTCATGCACCACATACTGACGTTTTAGTCACTGATAGACAACATATATGATGGTAGTCCCATAAGATTATAACGAAGATGAAAAATTCCTATCACCTAGTGACATCGTAGCCATCATAATGTCATAGACAGTGCATAACTCACATGTTTGTGGTGATGCTGATGTAAACAAACTTACTGCACTGCCAGTCATATAAAGGTATAGCACATACAATTATGTGGATGAGGATGACATTGAGGAGCTCCCAGAGGTAGTCCCTGAGGAACTGACTAATGAGAAGTTGTTGAAACTGGAACAGTAACACAAAGCTGAAGAAGAGGTAAGAGAAAAGGAAACTGCAGAAGAAGAAAAAGAACCCTAAAAAAATTTACTGTGAAGCATTTAGTAGAAGTTTTTACAGACTTCAACAAGCTCCTTAAAAAGTTTGAAAACTTGGACTCCAACACCAAAAAGTTTTTATTAATTGAGAAGAATGATCATAGTGTATTATCTGCTTATGAGCAAATCTATAACGAAAAAAAGACACAAACCAAGCAAACCATCATGGACCTATCTCTGAAAAGAGTGACATCTCCTCAAGAAGGGCCTCAGACACGTCCTTCATGAGGTATTCCAGAAGAAGGCACTGTTGTCACAGGATATGACAGCTGCATATATGTTACTGCCCCTGAAGACCTTCCAGTGAGATAAGATATGGAAGTAGAAGACAGTGATATTGATGATCATGACCCTGTGTAGGCCTAAGCTACTGTGTGTGTGTTTGTGTCTTAGTTTTTAACAAAAATGCTTAAAAAGTAAAAATAAATGAAAAATTTTAAAAATACAATAAAGGTTATAGACTAAGGATATCAAGAAAGAAAATATTTTGGTACAACTGTACAATGTGTTTGTTTTTTAAGCTATTATTATAAAAGAGGCAAAAAGTTAAAAAGTTTATAAAGTAAAAAAGTGAGAGTAAGCTAAGTTTAATTTATTATTGAAGAAAGAAAAATATTTTTCATAAATTTAGTGTAGTCTAAGTGTTCAGTGTTTATCAAGTCTACAGTAGTCTATAGTAATGCCCTAGGCCTCACATTCACTCACCACTCACTCACTGACTCACCCAGGGCAACTTCCAGTCCATTTTTCACCTTTTATACTGTAGTTTTACTGTAGCTTTTCTGTGTTTAGATACACATGTACTTACCACTATGTTACAGTAACATGCTATACAGGTTTGTAGCCTGGGAGCCATAGGCTATACCACATAGCCTAGGTGTGTAGTGGGCTATCCAATCTAGGTTTGTGTAAGTACACTCTATGTTTGCAGAACCATGAAATGGCCTAAGCACGCATTCCTCCGAATGCATCCCGTCATCAAGCAAAGCATGACTGTAGTGTTATTTAAAAGTAGACTTGGATTAGCTGTAAAGGAATATTGCAAACTCTAGGACAACCACTATAAAAAGCATAAAAAGAAAACCAATATACTAAGGAAGGAGAGAAAATAAAATCATATAAAATGCTCAATTAAAACCACAAAAAGCAGAAAAAGAGTGAGAGACAAAAATAGAAACAAGCAACAAAGGCAACACATAGAAAACAGTAATGAATATGGTAGATATTTATCCAACTATATCAATAATCACTTTGAGTGTCAATGGTCTAAATGCACCATTTGAAAGACAGAAATTGTCAGAGTGAATCAAAAAATACAACCCAACTCTGCTGAAAACTCAATCACATGGTCTCAATCTAATTACGTTGTGGGCTTAGAAATTCAGTCTTCCTGAAGACCTAGAAAAAGAAAACCATGTAGTGAACATCCCAGAATTTCAGTGACTTAATGTTACAAATATTTACTTTTATTCACATAAAGTCCACATAGCAGAAGATGGGCTTGAGAGAGGAGCAAGCTCTGCCATCCACAATTATTCAGGGACCCCATCTTATAGCAGTTTCACCTTGCTTGCACTTGGTTTTTAAAGTTGCTTTCTGTGTGGAAATCCTTCCAGGAGAGGAGAGGAGTGGAGAGAGAGAATGGAGAAGCTACCTCCACTTCTTAAGCATTTGACCTGAAGTAACACAGAGGAGTTCTACTCATATTGTATTTGCATAAATTGACTGCCATGACACCACCTAGTGAGGAGGAGGAGGATAAAGAGAGGGTGGAGGAGGAGGAGGGAGGGTTTGGAAACACAGTTCCTAGCCAGGTAGCCACCTGCAAGCAACAACTCTACGTATGGAATGGGAGTGTCAGTGTTTGCTGGTCAAATAGCATATCTACCACAGCATCATTTGTTAGGAACTCAAACAATATAGACTCCTTAACTCAATAAGCCCAGTTCTGGGAATTTATACTAAAAAAAAAAAAATCATTCAAAATATTGGAAAAGCTTCACAAACGTAGATATTAGTGCTCCTTTGGTGTTCTTCACACCTCTCTCCTCACCATCTGACAAGAGCACAAAGGACCCTATAAGAAGTAATGGATTTCTTCTCCACGCTGATCCAGGTAATTCTTCTTCCAGACACCACCTTTGACCTTTCAGGGAGACGGCTCCTTTAGAAGGTTCGACTGGCTGTAGCATTGGTTTTCCCTATTTGGTGCAACTATTTAATCATTCACAGCTTCATTCTTTGCGGCTCATTGGCTAATCATGTCACTTCACCCAAACCAGATCCCAGGAAATTCAGTGGCTCAAGCTTTTTAGTGATAAGACAAAAGTTCTCTATTACAAGGTTATTTATAACTGCAAAAGTTTTAACATAATTGAAATGCTTAAGAGAAAAAAATTTCGAGTTTAATATTATATCTGCTAGATGTAACTTATTCCAGCCGTATAAAATAATGATATCTCTGTCTCTAAGAGAGTAGATCTTAAATGTTCTCAACACACACGCATGCAAATGGTAACTATGTGAGGTGATAGATGTGTTAACTAACTTGATTGTGGTAATCATTTCACAATGTATACACGATATATATTCACATGTATTTTAATATTATTCAGCCATGAGAAAGAAGGAAATCCTGCAATTTGTGACAATATGGGTGGAACCTGAGGGTATTATGCTAAGTGGAATAAGTCAGACAGAAAAAGACAAATATTGTATGATGTCACTTATATGTGGAATCTAAAAGCCTGACTCATAGAAACAGATAGTTGATTGGTAATTGCCAGGGGTTAGGGGTGGGAGAAATGGGGAGATGTCAGAAAAAGAGAACAAATTTCCAGAAATAAGATGAATAAGGTCTGGTGACTCTAATGTACCACATGGTGACTATAGTTAACAATACTGTACGATATCCTTGAAAGTTGCTAAGAGAGTAGATCATAAATGTTCTCATCACAAAAAACAAATGTTCATTATGAGAGGTGATGGAGATGTTAACTAACCCTACTGTGGTAATCATTTTGAGTATATAAGTGTACCAAATCATGACCGTGGACACCTTAAAGTTACACAGTGTTATATGTCAATTATATCTCAACAAAGCTGGAATCAATAAATAAATAGTGCAGATTGCCAAGACTCAAAAAAATATATATAATGGGATAAGCAAATATATTTAATTAAGAAGACAAACTGGAGTAGAAAGCATTTCTCCAAATATATGTTATTATGGAGACATCTAAAGTAAGGTGACTCCAAAAACCTTGAAAGTAAAAGCATTGGAAGATAGATCATTCCAAAAATAATTAACCAAAATCACAGCATTTCCTGTATACAAATAGAAACCAGTTTAGAAAGATTACTAAAAGGAGAAATGATCAAAATCAAAATTTATGCATTGGAGAATATACCATGAAAACGAGCCAAAAGGCAAATTGAAAACTGGGAAAAGTTATTTCCAACATACCTAGTAGACAAAGGTCATATTTCCTTAAAATTCGTAAGAGAACACTAAAACTCACTAGAAAAAAAATTTGCTCAAGCAGATCATAGAAATGGAAATATAAATGAATCTGAATACTTGAGAAGATGCTCAACCTTATTCATAATTTAGAAAGTGTAAATTAGCTTTGCGATGAGATACTGTTTTTAACCCATCAGATTGACAAAGATAAAATAAGTTTGGTAACGAAATTGTTGGAAAGTGTAAAAATTTTGCTTTTAGTTCATAAGTGTAAAACATAAAAATTAAGTTAAATTTTTTACAGAAATCTCATTATTTATAATACTTATATTTCTAAAGGTTTTTCAGGTACTACAAGATCTGTAGAAGTCCAGGGCATCCTGCTTAAAACCTGTTTTCATGTCAGTTGAATATTAATTATTTTGTGCTTTAATTTGCATGCTTCATTGTCACCATTAGGTTATACTATATCCCAAATTTGCAAACCTAGGAAAGATTTCAAAGAGGATTCATTGAAACAGTAGCATTATTACCCTAGTTCAAGGGGGACAAATGTGAATTTAAATATACTGAGATTAGTGAAACTGTGACTATGGCAGTTCCCCACAGGTAGCCACAAATTCACAAAAACAAAGTGCAAATAGAAAGGGAAATAACGCATGTCAGAAAGTCTGACTTCATTTGGGTGAGCAATCCACTTTGCCCTTTTGCAATCTGGCATTATCTGCATGAAACATTATCAAGTAGCATTACGAAGCCATAGAAATTCACACATCATTCTAAGACAAAACACATTGCCACTGCTAGCAAGCAAATTGATCTTTTCCCAGAATGAGTAAAAATAATGTTTTCCAGTATCAAATTCATTAAGTTTGTGACAAGCATAAAGAGACTAAAAATATAGAAGCATAATTCAAATTACACCCTTTCTAGAAAATACAAATTTAAGTCACTGTATTGTCCAGAAGATAGCCAAATTGAGTACAAAATTAAAGATGACCGTTGTGTGCAAAAGGAAAGTGGAAAGATCTATAGACTTATTTTTCAAAGGATGTTGTTGGATATAACACAATGTCAGTGGTATTCAATGTAAGTGAGAAATAACTACCACTTTGTTCACAGTGGCGGACACTTAACTTTACAATTGTACATATCCACTCACAAAGTGTATGAATCTGCTCTTGGTATACGTGCAATATATGTGTGTGTGTATATATATAATGTATATGTACGTATATCTATATGTATGTTATGTATATGTATGTATGTATATAGAGATATATATATGAAACATTTTCCTGTTATACTCTTAAAACATTTACTGTAAGAAACACATATTATATAAAAGACTTGCTTCCAAGAAAGTTTTTTCTGAGCTGTGATGGAAGCTTGAAAAGCATCAGCACTGAGCACTGGAGCTATATGTGCAGCCTGAAGAGAAATCGCTGTGAGTAAAGGATTGAATGCCAATTCACACAGTGCATCGTGCACAGAGAACGGTAGGGGGTCATGCACATGCCTCCTGACCTTGATTCTCTGTTAAAGAGCATAGAGAAAATTACGAATTTATTTAAGTGAAGATACTGTATCTTTTTTTCAATCTGATATCTGAAGAAATAGCCAGTAATTATGAGACTTTCCCAGTGAAATACACTTTCTGTGGAGGTCAAAGACAAAATTTACTGAGTACTTTCTAAGTTCCAAGTATTCTATTTGTCTCATTTAATTCTAATTAATTCTCATTGTCTCATTTATTTCTCACCTCAAACCCTTTATGGAAGGTACTGTTCCTATTTTTAATAAAGCAATAAAGATTTAGAAAAGTTAAGTAACTGACACTCTGCTTTTTAAAATCTAACTTGGGACTTAAAATATCTCTTTCTTTATTATATTTACTAAATTAACTACGTTCGGTATGTACCTATTTTATGATGAATAGATCACAAAGCTCTTTTATAGCCAGCACAGTCTTCTACAATACCTGAGAATATATAAGTAAAATATATGGAACTACAGGTTGAGACTGACAAGTTCTCTTCGTGATAGATGATAAACAGACTACAAAGAGAGAGTGAGAGACAGAGAGAGAAAGAGTCTGTTCCCTATAAAAAAGGAAAATACATATTATTCTCAGGCATACCTTGAAAATTTTTTAAATTGGCAATTAAATCCTAGTAAAACCAAATATCAAGAGAATTTCAAATAATCAATGGCATGTATACAATCTCCACCACATCACAATTAACTTATCGGGCAATAAAAATGCACAACAAACACTGTATATTTGGAAAATTTAAAACCCATTTCAAATAACCACTGAGTCAAATAGAAACTATAATAGTAAGTAAAAGATATTTAGATCTAAATGATATCAAAATACTATAAAATACAACTTTTGTGACATAGTAAAAGACGTACTTAGCTTTGATTCTTATACTAGGAAAAAAAACACTGAAAATAAAAAAGTATCCAAATTAAGGAATTACAAAAGGAACAATTTAATAATCTATATGTAGTAGATTAAAGATGGCCACAAATTCCCTTATATTACTCCCCTGGGGGAGGGGCAGTGTCTGTGTCCCAGTCCTTTCAGTCTGAGCTGGTTCTTATAACTTCTTTGATCATTAGGATAATGTGGAGATGAAAGGGGCCAGTTTCCAATCTTGGAGCCATGAGATGCGATGTAAGAATTCCAACTACCTTGCTGCAGGTATCACATGAAGAGGCCCTTAGACTACGTGGAGAGGAAGAGAATCAGCTGCACTCACCTTTCAGCTGCCATTTGAACCTCTAGACAATACTAGCCACCAACTGAATACCAAGGGACCCCAGGCAACACCATATGGAGAAGAATAATCCACCCAAGTGCTTCCAAAATTCCCAACCCATGTACTCAAGCACAAATTAAATGATTATTGAATCTTAAACCACTAAGATTTAGGGTGATTTGTTTTACAGAAATAAGTAATTGTAACAAAAATTGGTTTCTAGAAGTAAACTATTGCTATAAAAAAACACTATGGATAGAAACTGGAAGAGCATTGAGGCTGCACAAATGGAGACTGGAAGGAAGGGGAAAGAGATACTAAACTCTAGAGTGTCTACCTTTCCAACTTCTTAGTTTAATATATCTTTTGCCCAGTCACAGTATCCTGAGTGACATCTTTTCTTCTCCGTGGTTCTCTTTACTCTGCCTGAGAAACCTACAACCTAGCTTTGTTTGTAGATGTGATAGCCTACTCTTCTCTTCAGAGAGGTTTGGCTTTTTTGCCTATTGTTGGCTACGTCGGGTTGAAACTCAAAAACGGCCACATAACCTGGTAATGTCAAAACTTAATCCTCATTTCTCATATTTCCACAGAGACACAAATAATTTGTACTCTACTGAGCAGGAGGGAACAGTCTGACTCTCTCTTGCCCCTCCTCACTCCTTTCCATGGAGGAGGAGGTGACTTGATGGGTTGGTAAGTTCAATGAAGGAACTCAAGTTAGTCCCTCTAGATTCCTTCATGTCTTTTTGCCTGGAAAGACAGCTATGCGGTAAGCTTAGCTGGGAAGGCTATACTATCCAAGGGGGAGGACTACTATTATGCATCCTATTTCTCATTTAGTTCTAAGCTGTGGTAGGAAAGAGCAGGATATTTATACCCCATCGCCCCAAAATTCAAAACTTCTAAAATGTTCACCTGTATCTTAGCAACAGGAAACTATTCATTTGACTGAACCTATATCCACTCAATCACATCCTAGAGCAAAAATTGTTAACCATGTAAGCTTAAAGGATCTTTCAGCACCATGAAAATATATGCATATTCTTGTACTCTTTTGTAATTTTTTAGGAGAGGGCCAATAGATTGCTTTCATCAGATTTTCCAAGAAGTCCATAACCTAACTCTGGTTAAGAACAAGTACTGCCCTTGAAATACCCTGCTGAGCTCCTATTTCCTGCCCCACACCCCCACCCCTCATAGACCTAGTTCTTAATTAATTGCAGAAGCAAAGGATCCATTTCTGGTTCAGAGGATTCTCTGACTGTGTTTACCTATAAGGATCATCATTTTGCAATATCGGTGTATCTCAGATTTATGAAACTAAGAAGCCACAATAGGAAGAGGACTCTCCTCACCAAAGCTAAATTTGGAAATGATCTACTACAACCTACAAGCCTTGAGAAAAGATGTGTTTCAAAATTCACACTTTTTCAAACTTTAGAGAGGTAATATGGTACATATATTCTATATTACTGCCTCCGACAAAGTCTGGAGCAGTATTCCATAATCAAATACATAAGTATTTCTGCAGCAAACCATGAATATTCACACTAAGTGGGATAGAGACTATAAATAGTGTCACCTCAGTTCAGGTCAGGATTTTTGCCACAAAATGAGTTATGAAATATTTGTTTTCTAGCTGTTTTGGAGAAGCATGTGGTCAACAGGTTGTAAACCTATAACTAAACACCATCATTGCCTTACTTCCATCTTCCCTTGTTTGAGACTAAATAACTCTAGTTTCTTAAATATTTCTTTGAAAGTGTGTTTGTCTTCATCTTTAATTATCCCCATAGTTGTCCTTTTTCAGCATAATCTGACAAAGAATAGAATCCAGAATACTGTATGTTATTACGCAATGGAGTCTGAATGGAAGATTAGTTTTGGCTTCCCAGACCTGTGATGATACCCAAATAGTATGAATCAACTTTATATAACGTCGGGGATAACACAATTTACTTCTGCATTCCTCTTCCTAGAACTTGATTAATCCCTGATCTAAACTCCAGTCTCCAAACATCCACAAAAGTCATCTTGTTCTTACAGCCCTTAGAAATAGGCTCAATGATCCTTTTATCCTACAACAAAATGAGCTGTCCAAAAGTGGAACAGGCTGTCTTAGAGCATAATGAGTTTCCTTTTATTAGAGGTATTTAGGCAGAAGCTAGACAATATCGTGAGTGTGCTCATAATACTGAACAAATAAACAATAAAAGAAGTTCATTTAATCCTTGTGTGATTGCACATTTCATCTTGTAAACCCACTTACACAGAGTTTATAACTAAGCCTTATCCCACATGCTCAGAGTTAATAACTAACACTTCGGCAACTGAAAATCTATGATCTCAATTCTTTCGTGGTCCACAGGGAAGATGAGCATCCTATTTGGACTTATAGGATTCTCAGGTCACAGGATTGCTCTTCTCCAGAGGGGATATACAATTCAAATCTATTTCAATTCAAATCAGTTGAGTATTTACGGCTAACTTGCTTTATTTCTAATGAACTGCTTAGAGTCTGTTGGGGAAAAAACGTACATGTCTATACAATAACTAGAGGACAACCTAAGCAAGTGTGAAATAATATGGAAATTACATAAGCAAAAACAGAGGGAATTTAAATAAAGAAAAGAAAATTAAGAAGCAAGGCACTCTGATTTAGGAGTCTATTGTCTTGCCATTGCCTGGGCCATCTCAGGGCAAAACAGAGAATTGGAAGGTGTTTGCAATCAGGGGACTGACCTATTTTTTTAGCCTTTTTTCCACTGAATATTCTTGGGTGCTAAGTCCAAAATTCTTACTGGATCTCAAATCTCCAAAACCTAGGAAAACTTCTGATCAGATTATTTTCTTATTTGCATTAGATTCCACTGAGGATTAAATAGCATTTAGCACAGTGCTAGACGCCTTAGAAAACCCTAAATAAATGGTAGCAATAATTACCAATAAAGCATTGCATTTCTAAGGGTATTATCAGGAGACAAAAAGTTGCAATGCAATCAAGAGTTTAAAATATGTATTATTTTATGATTATAAAAAAAGTTGCAAAAGGACATATATAACATATTAACTTGGAAACACATGCAAAATTAGTATATGCTTATACATGGTGAAAATATATAAATTTAAATGGGAAGAATACTCTCCCACTTAGCAATAGTGTTTTTCTCTAGGAAAAAAGGAAGTGGAAATGTGCCTCTAACATTTCACTGAAAAATAAGAAAGGCAGAAAATTTTAAATATTTAGAAAAGTATCATGAAGTAAAATAAATAAATCCATAAGTCCCTCTTAATAATCATTACCAATATTTTAGTTATATATTTTTTAATCATTCATATTTTATCTTACAAAGTTGGAATCATTCTACAAAGAGTTTTGTAATCTAAGTGTTTTCTCATGTCATTAAAATTTATTTGTAAACATTTTTTCTTTTAAAATTATTTCTCTATTATATATTTAAATATAAAACTAAAATGCTCTTGTAGGAAAAAGTGACATAATGTAAATATGTTTAAAGAAAAATAATCTTCCCTATACTTCACCCCTTCAATGCCACCGCCTTAATCAGTGCTAACATGCTGATATGTTATACAAAACATACACACGCACACACATATCCTTTCCGTCTTTCTCTATGCTCATTAAAATGTGGATACCCGTATATAGGATTTTTTTTTTACAGAAACATGTAACTTGTTTTATGTTATTCATTCAATCAATTCATTCAACTATTTCTAATTAAGCATGTTATATGTTCCAGACAAAGAGGATATAGCTGTGGACAAGACAGACACAGTCTCTGCCTTCATGGAGCTCTCACTTAGCATTGTACAATGATTATCACTCGAGGTCAATACATGTATCTAATTCTTCAGGTTTTTTGTTGCTTTGTTTGATTCTCCCAATTGTTTTTTATTGTGCCAGAAAACCACACAACACAAAATTCACCCTCCCAACAATTTTCAAGTGTACAATACAATATTGTCAACCACATGCACATCCTCAAAACCTTCCCATCCTGTGTGACTGAAACTCTACACGCACCAAACAATTCCCTACTTCCTCCTACCACCTGCCTCTAGTGACCACCATTCTCCTTTCTGTTTCTATGTCTTAATCATTGTTTTTAACAGCTGCTTAGAATTCCTTAGTATTTATGAACTATTCTCCTACAGTACATAAAGATAGACGATAGATGGATGCATAGATGATAGATAGATACAAAGAGAGATACATAGATACATAGATAGATATAGTATGGATATATAAAAAAAGACATTTATAATATTATAGATCATCCTAAACCACTTTACAAAGGAATTCATGCTCCTACCAGCAATGAATGACTGGTATGATTTCCCCACACAATCACAAGTTATGGAAGTTATAATAGGGTTTTTCATTTTTGCAATTCTTTTGAGTCAAAAAAACCCTTTATATTTAGTTTGTGTTAATTTTCATTTGCTAATTATTAATAAGTTTGATGACCTTTCAATGTTTATTTAGCTATTTGGAAGTTTCCTCTCCTGTGAAGGGCTTTTTGCCCATTTTTCAATTCTAATTTTTCAATTCTCTTAGCAAGTTGCAGAACCTCTTTGTATATTAGGAATAACAAAATAACAACCCTTTTTATCTGATTGCAATTATTTTTATTTACCTGTCATTTGCATTTTTATGTTTTTTATGGTATCTCCCACCATAGAAATTTTAAAAATATTTATACTGTCGAATTTTTCTGCCTCTGATTTCAGTTATTGGATCTTTCCTACCACAAAGTTATAAAAATGTACTCCTCAATTTTCTTCTACTGTTTTTATTTTTCATATTTTTTTATATTTAGATATTTAATCTTTCTGGAATATATTTTTATAAATGATATGCAGTATCGATTCAAATTTCTTTTCTTCTGGATGGATGGATAACTAGATGTGTTAGCACCACCTATTAAATAAATCATTACATTTTTACTGAATTGAAAAAACTCCATTGTCTTACATTAAGCTCCAAAATATCCTTTGATCTGTTTCTAAATTCTCTATTCTTCTCCAACAATCCATTTGTCCAATCCTATACCCAAAACATACTACAGTGCCTTGAACATGTATTTTAACATCTGGCAAAGCAAATCTACATTGGTCATTCTGTTTATAAAATATCTTTGGCTATTCTTAGATATTTATTATTTCATTTGAACTTTAAAACAATTTTATCCAGTTTTAAAATTAAACCCTATTTTGATTCTTACTGGAATTGTACTAAAGTTGTATGTAAATTTGGGAGCACTGACATTTCTATGCCATGGCTTTATGTATTGTATTGTTTCATTTCATTACATCATGTTGTATGTCTTTGAATGATATTTTATTGATATTTCACATAGAAACTTTGTCTTCCCTGTTAATTTATCCCTGATGTGTTTTTTCCTCCATGACAAATATGAGTTGTTTCGCAGTTTTAGAGTAAAGCAATGTATTATTGTGTATTTGTCTTATATCCAACTACTTTCCTTGTCCTATTATTAATTACACTCATTTGGTAGACTGCCAAAAGTTTCTAAGGTATTATTAATTATGTCTTTTAGTATCTATAACACATGCCATTTTGGAGACCTATTGAATTTATTATCATTCCAAAACAAGGTTAAATAAAACTGATGGTAGAAGATGTTGTTTTATTCCTGATTTTAGGGGAAATGGTTTTAATATTTCACCATTTTTATATACTGTTTATTCTTGGTGTGTGGAAAAAGGTTTCGTCATATTTATTTATTTCTCCTTATTCTTGTTTAAGTTTCACTTTAGATCAAAAATCTTTGCTAAATTTTACGAAGTCTTTTTTATTCAAATATTTATGTAAGCATAAAAGTTTTTTTTAATTTAGTGAACATAATGAATTATGTTAATAGATTTCCTATTATTGAACCATAAATGTGTTACCGAAATAATCCATGTATTGTTCTAATGCCCTATTGGATTTGATTTACTCTTCAGGAATTTTGTCTGTATGTGTATGTGAAATTAGTTTATGGTTTTATTTCATTACTATCTCTATTAAGACTTGGTAGTGAAATTATATTTGCTTTATAAAATTAAGTAGGTTGATTTCCATCTTTTGTATGGTCTGCAATAGTTTTTAGCTGTTAAAGGCTATAAACTAGTCAGCTTTTAAAACAGCCTGAGCATAACGTCTATTTATAAAGATAAATTTTCATTACCTTTCCTATCTTGATGAATCAAAGCTTAAATACCAAAGAAGATACCTTAAAATAAATAAACAAAAGGCATTATATAAGGACCACATAAATGAAGAATACTAAAATGTCAATATCTGATTATAATGGGTACGTAAAAGACAAACTTTAGACAAAATGTCCAATAACTGCTAAAGTCCAACTTTATGAATCACACAGTTTGTGGTGGGCGGCCTCTAAGATGGTCCCCTTGTACAACTTGCTCCGCTTGAGTGTGGGCTGGACCTAGTGAGTCACCTCTCATGAGTAGAATACAGGAAAGATAGTGAGATACCCCTTCTGAGATTAGGTTATAAAGACACTAGCAACATCTTGCACAGCTTTTCTCCTCTTTTTCTCTCTCCCTCTCTCATGCTGGGGAAAGCAAGCTGCCATGTTGTGAGCTGCCCTGTGGAGAGGCTCATAAATTGAGGAAGTGATGTCTCTGGCCAACAGCCAGCTACGACTTGAGGTCTGCTAATGGCATGTTAGGTGGATGGAACAAGTTTTTCAGTGGTCAGTGAATAGATTTCACTAGTAAATAGAGTATTTATGGTCTGATTTTCCCATCACAAGATTGTAAAGTTATACATTTTACACTCAGGGATTTTTTTTATAAAATTTCAATTGATATGTGCTTTGACTAATTCTACTTTTTTTTAATGATGACTATTTATACCTAACAGTTTTGTCACCATTTTTTTTCTGAGTGTAATCTCTTAGAAAAACAATTCCTTTTCTCAACAGTTGAGAATCCAAAGGTGAAACAAAGTTTTAGAAGTCCCTATACAAGAGAAGGGTTGCAGTGAAGTGCCAAGATCTGGACTTCTGTCCACTTAAAATCACCTGTGAAGCACTGAATAAAAAATTTGAAAAAAGCGTTCAGAGAGAAAAGCCTTTTTCTGCCCTCACCCTGTTGACATCTCAGCACCACACACCCATACACAGACACACACAAACACACACACACACACACAAACTGTTTTAACCAAGGAGTATGCTGCAGAATTTGGTGTGACTCTAGAATGTTAAGTATGTCCCTGACTTTTTAGAACATCACTTTTATATTTGTTTACCCAAAACAGTGACGGTAGAACCACATTTGAATCGTTTTGTTCTTCAATGAGAAGGAGGATTTTAAGGAAATTCAGTTTCACTTCATGACGTCAGCAAGTATGTGATCCCTCATCACAGCATTGGTCTGATCCCAGTTGCCAAAAAAGCAATGAAAGGCAGAGAGAGAGCCCATTTTAATAAAGGAAACACAATGCTTTTAAGAAAATGCAGTCTATGGAGAAGGATAATAGAAGGAATTAGATGACTCATTCTACTGTTTTTTTAATTAGTTATTTTTATTGCAGTAACATTGGTTTATAACAGCACATAAATTTTGGGTGTATAGCATTGTATTTCAGTTTCTGTGTAGGCTGCATCATGTTCACCACCCAAAGACTAATTACAATCCGTCACCACACACATGTGCCTAATCACCCCTTTTGCCCTCCTCCCTCCCCACTTCCCCTGTGGTTTAATTCAGTACTTTCTTCTAAGCTACCCTAAAATATTAACAACTTAAAATTTGAAAGTTTGACACTTAAATGATAGAAACACAACCTGGTTTTTTAAAAGGTTATCACATTTTCAGATTAGTGAGGCAATTTTAAGCTCCTAAAATTTTCCAAAGTACAAATTAGAAAACAAAATAATATTTTTACATTTCATTGGCCTAAAATTAAACCAGACTCTGCTGTCATCTTATCATATGACCAGGGCCCAATCTCTAGAAAATTATTCATTAAGCCATGTATATTATATAGGAGCAGATCAAGGGGGAAAAGCAAGTGTGAAGAAAGCAAGGTTTTTTTCTAAGCGTATCAAAATGGAATGACTAGGAGTATCTTCTATGAGATTTCATGGAGGATGTTCTGTATGATAAAAAGAAAATCACTAATTTTTCTTGCTATGCTCTTCTGCAAAAGATAGGGGCAAGAAATAGGAAAGAAATGCATATTTAAGGCCGTTTTTCCCCAGAGTGTATCCACTTTTCATACCATCAGCTTAACTGGTTCTATCACATGGCTGAATTTCCCGGCTTATAGAAAGTGCAGATAGAAATAGGCAAATTTTAAGCATCCAGGTTGAATTTGATGATACTTGCACTCTCCTAAGTCATTTTTGGTGTAAATTTGTTCCAGTGCTTAAAGGACAATCTTAGCAAGGATTGTATGAAAATGAAATCTGGAACTTAGGTCTTCCCTCATAGAAGGACGAATTTCTCTTAAATATGGAGAGTTTTTCCTTCATCAGGCACGTCAACTATAGCCAGCCCTGATAATTCAGTGAACAAGAGACGTTGTGCCTCCTAGGAGAAAAATACAGTAATTCCAGAGGACGAGAATGTCCACCTGGGTCTAGGCCTGAGCAGATAATCTTCATACTGGCACTAACATCTGGCTGGCAGCCTTCTCCCATCAGAGTATTGCTGGCCATGGTGACTCTTCCTGATGCTCAGGTGATGGTGACTTCAGAAATAAACAGATTCAAGCAAGCAAACAATCAGTCAATTAATAAATATGTGCTAAACCCTAGAAGTACTCAGCACTGTGCTGGGTACCACGGGGGACACAGAGAAAGAATTAAAGCTGAAGAAGCTTGCAGTCATCCAGTGGAAAAATGAATGCTCTTGACCAAGAAAAATAAATTAATTATGGGGTATTAAGGAGCAATAAAAAAAACCTCAGGGGCTGGCCTGGTGGTGTAGTGGTTAAGTTCATGTGTTCCTCTTCAGTGGCCCTGGGTTCATGGGTTCAGATCCTGGGCATGGACCTACACATCACTCATCAAGCCATGCTGTGGCAGTGTCCCACATGCAAAATGGAGGAAGATTGGCACAGATGTTAGCTCAGGGCCAATCTTCCTCACCAAAAAAAAAAAAACTTAACAACTTCAGACTATGGTTTGACTTTGAACAAATCAGGAAACTCTAGGTCTCTATCTCGTTGGGCAGAAATCAAGGAGCATGAGCTAAATTATTTCCCCTAAAGAACTTGTGAGAACTTGAATAAGTAACTTAATCTTGCTAACCCTAAATTTCCTCAGCCATCAAGTAGGGCTATTAGTAATATATACATCATTGTATAAAGAGGCTTAAATGTGGTAATGCATTGTGTGAGTTAGCTATTGCTGTGAAACAAAACACCCAAAATCCAATGGCTTAAAACAACAAGCATGTATTATTGTTTGAGTCTATGGGGCTTCTGGGTGTTTCTGTTACTTTCAGCTGGGCTTGCTCTTGCATTGGCAACAAGTTGTGGATTGAATAGGCAACGCTGTGGCATGTTTGGGGGTCAGCTACTATAGACTGGCTTGGGATAGTCTTAGCAAGGACAACTGACCTCTGCTCCACATGGATCTCATCTTCCAGCAGGTAGTCCAGGCTTATTCACATGGTGGTGGGGGGTCCCAAGAGAGAGAGTGAAGGCACACAAGGCCCCTTGAGGCTGTCATTCACAATTGGCACACTGTCACTTCCATCACAGTCTGTAGTCCAAAGCAAAATGTAAGATCAGCCTAGATTCAAGGGGTAGAGAAATAAACTTCACCTCTTGGTGGATAAATAGATGTGGATGCCTGGAGCCCAGGGGAGAGGATTGAAGAATCAAGGCTGTATTTGCAATTGATCTACTACATTATTGAATTACTAAAAGTGCTTGGTGCTTAAGTAAACAACAATCATTGTCACTACAAGTTGCAATAAGAAATAAGAGGTTAAAATCATCAAAGGCTTCACATACATGGGATCAAAGCTAGATGTTCTTAAATTAGTATGAAATAGAATTTTGTTAGAATGGGAAGTGGCCAACATAAAGCATAAAGATTGAGTGAGGGACGGAGAAGACTGGACAATGTAAGAGACAGTACTGGATGTTGGAGGTGTATCAGGAATTATCAGAAAGGAAAGGTGGGTTCTAATAGGATCCATTTGCTTGACTGGTCTTTGACCATCTCTACCAAATTAGAGTTCTAACTTGCCAACCTGCCCTCTGTCCTCTGTTAAACTACCTGGACAAAGAAGGCAAAGCATTTGGAAAAGAACAAGGCTGCAAACAGTCTGTTCACTACAATCTAGGCCAACTTAGAGAAAATAATTAAAGATAAGAGCCTGGACTAGCTGTAGATGAGACAAGTGATACTTATACTGAAAAGCAAATGTGGGCAATGCAAAAAGATCTGCTCCAGAACCTTCAGGAAGAGATGTCTGCTATTAATGACTTCAATAAGAGGATTTTCAGCCAAAGAGGAAGAAAATCTGGGAGAATAAAAGCTTTTCCATTCCTCTCCTCCAGTAACAGAATGGACTAAATCTAGGAATCAACCATGCTATGTGCAATCTTTTTCATAAACACTTGGCAGCATATTGTGAGAGCTGGGGATGGGAAGAGAAATCGGCCAAGGAAAGCAAAATTGCTTTGACTAGATTCCATTATACAACGAATAATTCTTAAGCATCATTTATATTCAAGTCCATGTGGGTGTTATGGTTGCTCCAAAAGTGAACATGACAGATCCTTGCCCCTGAGATTTTTGTGTTCTTACTCTTAGGTACAGAAAACACTAGGAATGATGGCAATCCTTTGGATATTGATAATCACTCAATACGAACAACATCAACCATGTTGTGGTAACCAGAAATGCCTGTTTTATCAAAATTGGACATTGTATCAGGCCAAATTTCCAACTATACGTCCGCTTATGGACAGTCTAGTACAATGACTGAAAATCAGGGTTTACAGATAGGGATCAACTCTCATGCTAGACAGGCCATGGAAGTCTTTTTACTTCTTTAGGTCTCAGTTTGTTCATCTTTATGTTAGAGATCAGTAATAATACCTACATTACAGGGTTATTATGAGTATTAAATATGACAAAATTTATTCTAAAAAAGTTCTTTATTGTAAATAAATTGTTATACAAATTTATTTAGCATCAAGTAAGTACCCAGCACCATACTAAGTACTAATAATTCAGAGATGAATAAAATATAGACTCTGTCCTCAAGGAAGTTATAAGCTATTTTCAGAACACTGATAAATGGTGTGTGTGATAAATGATAACAAATTGTTTTGAAGACCCAAAGAGGGAGAGATTAATTAAGAGTGTAGGCAGGTGACTGAGTCCAAAAAGATGATAAATAAGACGTAACATAAGAATTGAGCCTTAAGGAATGATTAGAAATTTTCCTAGCAAAGCAGCTGAGATAAAGGCAAGCTCATTATGAACGGAAGTTAGGAGATGGAGAAAAGCACTTGAGGAATAGTGAGATGGCCCTTGTGTCTTGAGTGTGGGGTGCATGGTAACAAAAAGTGGGAGACAAGCCCTCAGAGTGAGGTTGTGCCCAATTATAAAAGATCTCAGTAACATGAAGAGTCAGGACTGTGCTGGCCATGTGGGGCCATCAAAGCTTTTTGAGCAGGAGAGAAAATAGCAACACCTTGGTTTTATGAAGATTAATTTTTTAGAGGCAGTATAAGGGACAAGTTAAAAAACTTAAATTGGGTATATGAGTAAGGATTTCTTTTTTTTTTTTTTTTTGGCAGTAATCTGAATGAGGGATCATGAGATGCCAAACGGAGCAAAAGATTGGGGCAGGGTTGTTTGAGGAGGAAGAATGAATTTAAGAGGTATTTCAAAGGAAATGGAAACAAACTTCATAACTGATTGAATATGGAAAGTGAGAGAAATCAAAGATGACTCAGAAGCTTCTACAAGGGGAATTCTGTAGATAGTAGTGCCATTAACCAAGACACAATGCCCAGAAAGACGTATGTATTTTGGAAAAGGGAAGAGAATGGGTTTAATTTGGGGGTAAGTTGAGTTTGACAAGCCAGCAGGATATCCAGATGGAAATGTCCAGAAGGCTGGGCACAGATGCAAAGAGAGCAATTTACTTTGCCTTTCTTTCCTCCACTGCAAAATGGATGGGATATTGCTTGCCACTTCTCTCCATGGACTGTGGAGAGGATTAATGAGGCAGTGCTCACATTTATTCCACACCAAGGATCAATGAGAGCTTGGCAAAGTTTTAGGTTGGAGTCCCATTATGTTAACTTGAAAACAAAGCAGCTTTGATATGAAAGTTATTGAGGGAAGAAAATGAAAACCTGCAAGGCCACGATGTAGAATATAATTGTCCTTGAGGCAGCCAGTGCAGACACAGCCTTCATGTGGGTGGGCACTAGCCTGTTTCCAGCTGAAAGCAATGAAAGTGAAGCAGCCTTCCTATTGTCTGCACTTTCTTTTTGAATTCCTTTCCAAAGCCACCAAGACTCAGCCCTAATGTGAGCTAAAGAATTAGTCAAATAGAGCCCTTACAACACTTTCAAGTGAAACCCTTGTCAAATTTCTCTCTTTGTCAATAACAGTGCTCCCTAAAGCAAGCTATTATTAGCTGCCTTTGCCCTATATAAAAGTAACTTTGGATTGGCTCATATGCCAGTGATTAAATGACAACACTGAGGTCACCAGGTAACATATGTTTGAAACCACTTCCAAGCCAGCAGTTCATATCTTCTAAAAATGTGGACTCAGACATAGAATTATGCCTATTCATAAAATGGGAACTTTCCATAACAGTTCTAAACCCTTTAATTAACAAATTTTATTTCCTCTTCCTACACTTCAGTGAGAGTAGGGAAATAAAACACAGAATGAGAGACATACAAAACAATGGAAACAACAGCTCTTTGGGGGTTCTGAGAGACCTGATTTCAAATTGATCACTTACTGTATACTCTTGGTTCTAGTCTTTCAGGGCCTCAGTGTCCTTATTTGTAAAGCATAGTGTCATGAGGCTTGAACTCTTGCCACTTGCTATCTGTGTGACCAGTGCAAGTTACTGAGACTCCTTCTGCTTCAGTTTTCTCATCTATCAAGCGAGGATAATATTGCCTGCCATAGTTTGTGTAAGAGTTGGATGAGATAAAATTAGTTAGTCTTTAGCCTTGGGTCTGAAACATAGTTACTGTTAAATAACCAGTTGTTATGCTGCTGATGCTGTGATAATATGCAGCAAATGGCTCATTGAAGATCCTCAATAAATGTAAATTTAACTATGGAGTGGGAAGAGGGATATCACTACTAGTATCTCCCATGTAATACAGTTTACAATATACATCAGTGGTCATTTAAATAGGAAAATAAACCTCCAAAGGATAGCTTTGGATGGATAAAAGCACCATACTGCCTGTTTTGCCTTGGTTCTGAATGAGGAAGCCTAAAAGCTATTTGGACATTTTAAAAAATAGAACAAAACTTTGGAATTGTTGAAAACACATTATGTTAGAGCCAATTCCTTCATCCTCAGTGGTGGCCTCACAGCTGCTCATAGTAGGGGTCTTCAAAGCAGGCCCAGGGACATTAGCCGCTGTTGGCCTCATCCTAGGAAAACCTCTGAATATCTGACGTAAATAATGTTGGGCATAATCTCTGCTGAAAAAAACAACAGAGAAGGCAGGACAAAAACAAGTGCCTCCCAACTTCCATTCCAGTGGTTTCAGGAACAAGTGAAGATTTCTGTGAAAGCCTGTGAGACTTTCTTTTGTAATATTTTTCCTCTCTTTTCTTGAAAATTAGATGGCTTCTTTTCTAGTACTATATTTGTTGCCATGTGGGCACTTTAGAGTAGCTGAGCCTTATGTTCCTTAAAGACAAGGTCATTCAAGGATGTCGGCATCACAGTGGCATGAGAGGATCCCTTTGTCTCTCCCCTTCAATATCCAGTGAGTAAAACATCCATAATTAAACAATGGCTACATTGCCCAAAACACCAAGATGCCAAAGAGATCCATACATGAGTACATACAACAGTGTGTGGATTAGAGTACAGAGAGGAGGTGAAGTGGAGGAACAAGAGTTGGTGCCCAGGTTCCTGGCCTTACAGCCACAGCAGCTGAGCCAACCATCCCCAGCCCCAGAGAACCCAGTGAGCAGCAGCAGAGGCACATGAGCAACTGTGGCCTCCTCATCACAGTGGTGCCTATAGCCACAGGGACCAGAGCAGCAACAGAGGTGGAACATTGCTATCCCAGGCCACTGGCCATGGCTCAGAGCCTGGTAGCAGCAACAGAGGCACACACACAACTCTGGCCTCCAAATCACAGTGGTGCCGATGGCCACAAGGAAACAGACAAAAGTGGAGGCAAACCCATGCAAAACCCAGCTCCCTCCCCTCCTTTCCCCTCACCCTGCCACAGTAGTGTTGTTTTTGACCAAGTAATCCCAGACGCAGTGGAGCTGTCAGCTATCCCTGTACCTCCAGAGTCGAAGCCAGTGACTGCAGCGACACCAGCAATAACAAGGCATCGGTGATCCCCTAGAGGCACAGGCTGCAATAATGAGAGTACCAGTGACACCTCTAATAGATGTGGTAGAGGGTGGAACCTGCTTATCCTCAAATATAGCCAGAGGGAGCTCAGTAAGAGAAATAAAAAACTGGTACTATAGAGTCAGCTACTGAAAAACAAAGACCTCTAATTTCCAGTCGGTTGAAAAGTTAGAATCAAAATGAACAAAGCTACACCTAAATGAGGAAGGCGTTTGCCACACCAAATGAGCTGGCAGAGGAATGACTCAGCAAGCACCACAAAAAGCCATTATAACACAGCATCACAAGAAGAAAATAACAATTCTTCAGAAACCAAACAGAATGTCCTGAAGACTGTGATCTAATGGATGAAGGATTCAAAATGGCTGTCATGACGAAACTCAACAAGCCACGAGGAAGCTCAGAAAATTAGCTGGACGAGCAGGAATAAAACTAATGAACAAAAGGGATATTTTACCAAAGAGATTGAAACTCTAAAAAAGAACCAAACAGAAATTCTGAAGCTGAAGAATTCAATAAACAAGAAGAACAATGTGTTAGAAAGCACTGGAAAAGGGGAGATCACATGGAAGATTTAGCCAGTTCACGGAAAGAAAAAAAAAAGAAATGTGCAGGTAGAATAGGAGAGAGAACTAAGGTTTTTTTAAATGTAGAAATTCTTTAAGAATTAGCTGATGTCATTAGAAAGTGCAATATAAGGATAATGGGTATCCCAGAAGGAGAAGAGAGAGATAACAGAGCAGAGAGAGTATTTAAAGAAATAATAGCTAAGAACTTCCCAAGCCTGGGGAAGGAACTGGATATACAAATCTACAAAGCTAATATAACACCCAGTTATCTCAGTGCAAAAAGACCTTCAAGACACAAGATAATAAAACTGTCAGGACAAAGAAAGAATATTAAAAGCAGCCAGGGGAAAGAAACACAATAATCTGCAAGGGAACCCTTATTAGTCTATCAGCAGATTTCTTAGCAGAAACTCTACATGCCAGGAGAGAATATAATGAAATACTCAAAATATTGAAAGATAAAAACTGTCAACCAAAAATATTCTATCCAGAAAAGTTATCTTTCAGATATGAAGGAGAAATAAAGGCTTTCCCAGACAAACAAAAGCTGACATAATTCATCATCACTAGACCTGACTTATAAGAAATATTGAAAGGAGCTTTCCTACCTGAAATGAAAAGGCAAAGATATACAAAACGTTTAGCAAGGTGATAAATGGACAGAATCAGAAAATTGCAACTCTATATCAGAATAGATTGGTAAACATTTAACTATAACATAAAGGTTAAAGGGAAATAAAACACTAAAAATAACTATAACCACTTCAATTTGGTAACAAATTTACAAGATTAAAAGGGATAATTTGTGACAACAAAACATAGAAGGGGAAGAGGAAAAGTAGGAAACCTGTATATGCAAATGAAGATAAGATGCTATCAACAGAAAATGGACTATCTTATCTATGCAACCTTTTATACAAACCTCATGGTAACTATGAAACAAAAATTCAGAGCAGAGACAAGAAACATAAAAAAAGAGGAAACTGAGAAAAATATCACAGAAAACCAGCAAAATGAAATGACAAACAGAAACACAAGTGTAGAGAAACAATAGAAATATTGAGCAACTGGAAAACAAAAAATAAAATGGCAGTAGAAGTCCACATATGTCAATAGTCACCCTAAATGTAAATGGATTGAATTCACCAATAAAAAGACACATAGAGGCTGGATGGATTAAAAAACAAAACCCAACAATATGCTGCTTCCAGAAGAAACACCTTCCCTCTAAAGACAAACATAAGCTCAAAGTGAAGGGATGGAGGATGATATTCCACACAAAAACGGCAAGCAAAAGAAAGTAGGTATAGCCATACTTATATCAGACAAAAGAGACTTCAAGCCAAAAAAGATAACAAGAAACAAGGGTGCACATTATATAATGAAAAGGGGGGCAATCTATCAAGAAGATATAACATTTATATATGTGCACCTAACATAGGAGCACCAAAATATATAAAGCAATTATTAACAGACCTAAAGGAAGAAATTGACAGCAACACAATAATAGTAGTCCTCTACTATTACCACTTACATCAATGGATAGATCATCCAGACAGAAAGTCAATAAGGAAATATTGCCCTCAAATGAAACATTAGACCAGATGCACTTAATAGATATATATATAGAACATTCCATCCAAAAGCAGCAGAATATACATTCTTCTCTAGTGCACATGAAATATTCTCAAGGATAGACCATATGTTAGGAAACAAAACAAGTCTCAATAAATTTAAGAAGATTGAAATCTATCAAGCATGTTTTCCAACCACAGTGCTATCAAACTAAATCACAAACCTCATACCCTTCACAAAAAGTACCTCATACCCTTCACAAAAAGTACCTCAAACTTGATCATGAACCTAAATATAAAACACAACACTATAAATCTCCTAGAAGATAGCATAGGAGAAAATCTAGGTGACCTTGGTTTTGGCAATGAATTTTTAGATACACACCAAAAGTATGATCCATAAAAGAAAAAATTAATTTCAGGTCTTTATTAAAATTAAAAACTACTCTATGAAAGACACTGTTAAAAAAACTAAAGGAAAAGTAACAAACTTGGAGAAAATATTTGCAAAACACATATTTGGTAAAACACTTGTATCCAAAATATGAAAAGAACTTAAAATTCAACAATAGGAAAACAAACAACTCAATTTAAAAAATGCACAAAAGATGTTAATAGGGACCTCACCAAAGAATATATACTGATGGCAAATAAGCACATGACAAGACGTTCAACATCATAAGTCATTAGGAAATGCAAATTAAAACCACAAGATACTACTACACAACTATTAGAATGGCTAGAATCTAAAACACTGACAACATCAAATGCTGGTGAGGTTGTGGAGAAACAGGAACTCTCATTTATTGCTGATATATGTAAAAAGAAAGACACAGATACTTGGAAAACA
Organism: Equus caballus; assembly: GCF_041296265.1. NCBI lineage: Eukaryota > Metazoa > Chordata > Mammalia > Perissodactyla > Equidae > Equus > Equus caballus. The sequence goes on from NC_091704.1 coordinate 24,693,631, forward strand.
GTTTGGCAGTTTCTTAGAAAACTAAACATACTTTTACCATACAATATAGCAATCACACTTCTTGGTACTTACTCAAATGAGTTGACAACATATATCTATGCAAAAATGTACACATAGATGTTTACAGCAGCTTTATTTATAATAGCCAAAACTTGGATGCAACCAAGATGTCCTTTGGTAGGTAAATGGATAATAAACTGGGTACATTAACACAATGGAATATTATTCAGCAATAAAAAGAAATGAGCTATCAAATCACAAAAAGACACTAAGGAGGAAACTTAAGTGCATATTGATAAGTGAAAGATGACAATCTGTGAAGGCTACATACTGTATGGTTCCAACTATATGACATACTGGAAAAGGCAAACCTATGGAGACAGTAAAATGATCAGTTGTGGACAGAGGCTTGGGGGAAGGGCAGGAGGGATGAATAGATGAAGCACAGGAGATTTCTAAGGTAATGAAACTATTCTGTATAATACTGTAACATTAGATACATGAAATTATGCATTTGTCAAAATCCACCTAACCATACAATACAAAGAGTGAACTCTAATATAAACTATGGACTTTAGTTAATAATAATGTATCAATAATAGTTCACCAATTGTAACAAACATTCCACACTAATGCAAGATGTTAATAACAAAAGAAACTGGGGAGAGAGGGGGTATATGGTAACTTCTCTGTACTTTCTGCTCAATTTTTCCGTAAATCTAAAATTTCTCTAAAAAATAAAATCTATAAATTAAGCAAGAAGTAAAGAATCTGACTTGACTTCTTTCCAAAAGGAAAATCATACTATCCCTGCAAGAAAATAAGCTATATGAGTCACAGTCAGAGTAAAACAAAGCTTTTCTCAGGAAGCAGATTTAGATTTGCTCATATAGATTTGCTCATACACACCTTGTAAAATACTCATAGATGAAGCAGCCGAGGGCATGTGGCACACTGGGATATCCTGTCAGGCAGATGGGGAAAAGCAGAGGAAGACAAAACTCTTCTCGGGAAGAAGATTTAGATTTGCTCATATAGTCAAAACTGCACGGTTGAAATCCCAAAATTATAACTTGCAAAGCCAATAGGACTTTGAGAATAGACGGCTTACCATTGTTCTCCTACATCTTCAGCACATCAACAGACTGCCTCATCCTAAAGGCCATTGCCTTATATCTACCCTCCTAGAACTGGGTAAGAGTGTGAAATGAAGGAAAGACATACCTTGTAAAAAAATATCATAGATGAGGTAGCCATGGCCACGTGGCACACTGGGATATCCTGTCAGGGAGATGGGGAAAAGCAGAGGCAAGCATAAGATTGAGGCTAAGGGTGAAATCACTGGGGCAAAGAAACGTTAGTACACATTATAAAGTCCCAAATAGTGCAAGAAGACAGACTGAGCTGGATATTGATGCACAAGTGGTAGAATCATGTATTGGGCATTGTATGGGGACATAGATATCTCAATAACAGAGGTGGTTAAGTCATATGGGGACCAGAAATCAAGCCCAGTTCAGGGATAGGCTTATAGGAGAGACGAAGGAGTTAGGGTCCTAATCCTGCATACTGGAGTTCTAAGGACAGATTCAAGTCCCAGTAGGACCTAGAGTGGAAAATTGTTGCTGTGGCTTTGGCAGTGTGTCTGTCATATGCAGTAGAAATGGAGATCGTCGATTCAAGGTCACCAGTTGCTAGGGTTCCCTGCCCTCCAGTTTCACTAGACATTTTGCAGATGTGCCAAACCACACTCTAGTGCAAAAAAAGGCCCATGATACTCTTTAATACTTGTTCTCATTGGTTTTAAAATTAAATGGAACAGATATCTAGTACATCCTGCTAGACTGAGCAGAGATAGCCATTTTCAGAAACACTTGATAGGAAAAATAAGTTCTGAAGAGTTGAAGCCCTTGCTAGAGAGGACATGACTGTGTGGGACTTCTCCATGGGTGGCAGGTAAGCCCAAGAGCACCGGGAGAGACGGCTCTGCAAAGGATGGAGGGTTGGAAAGGAGGAGGCTATATACCAAGAGATTCCTCTTTAGTGTTATGATTCCCAAAATACACTTTCAGTTGTTTGCAGACATCCTGACTCTTTTCCCACTCAAACCTGGGAAGATCACCTCTCTATGTCCATTGTTCTTGTGAAGCCAATTATCCCAACCTCACTTCCCAACTCTCAAAGCCAGTTCAGAAGAGGGAGTTCAAGGTACATGCTAAACAGGTGCTAAAAGGAGTGTGTGCTTGTGTGTATCTGACAAAATGTGCATCTCTAACTGAATATGAGCATGTTCCAAATCATGAATAAATAGAATAAGAAACATGAAATATAGCCACTATGTTTTGACATGCATCATTTTCTTGCCATGGGAAGCATCAACACTGGCATGTTCAGATGTCAGTCAAGGAGCTTCCCTCCAGAGATGATATATGCCAATCATACTGATGAGTTTTCAAAATCATAATATCTTACAGGGCCAAAAGCTCACTAAATTATAGACATATCTCTTAATTCAATTCTATATAAATATGCCCAAAACCAGTTCAGTGCCTTTCCATAGAGAGCAATCAATACATGTTTACTGAATTGAATCAAATTCAATCATTTAATTGAATTGGCTTGTATTAAGTAATGCTCAATTAATTTATTTTTGTATTGATTTAGGGACATCTTCATTCTAAAACACAATAAAGTAATTTTGTACAAGCAGACACTTCAGGTTATCTGAAACAATATATAAAAAGAAATAATCAGGACTTGACAGTATGGTAAATGATTTAAGCCGGTTGTCTATAATCACAGGAAAATTGGACTGAGTATAAAATCCTATTCTACCTTTTTTCTGAAATCTGATATGTAAGTCTTGGAGTTTTCCAATTCAGACACTCACATTTTATTACATTCTCATTTAGTCTGCTTGATGTAGCATAAACTTGTATACTGTATAACATGTGAGGGCAACGCTATAATTATTTAATTAATCAAAAAACTAATAAACAAATAAAAAACATAATTCAAAATCAAATATCTGCTTTCAGATTCTGTATCTTGGCTCAGAATTTACTAATAATGGTTAAACCAATTTAATCACAGCCTACAATGGGTCTACTGCTCTGAAAGCTTAACAATTGTGCCTGACAAAGCCCTTGATATTCAGGTATTTGAACTAGTGACTAAGTATTTAGGTAAGATATTGTAAATTAGGTCAAAAGAGAGGTGATAGAAACTTTTTATCTTTTCACTTATCAACAAATATTTTTTAGCAATTACTGTGTGGCATGTAATTTTATTTCTCCATTGTTAGCACAGTTTCTAACAAATTTTTTATATTTTATAAATTGTTGCCAAATGCAGGTACACAAACATTTGTAATTGACCTAGGTCGAAATCATTTTAGTGCTTTCCTTATAATGTTAGGGAAGCATTTAAACAAAAAACACTTCTGGACATTATAGACTAATTCATTAACATGTTATATTAATGCTTTGGCCTTCAGCTGTTTCAGTGGAGTAATTTTTGGTAATTGTGCTAGCACATAAAGTAAAAAATTACTAAAATGTACAAATCCATTAAAGTTTCATAAAGGCACTGGAAGGTTTTTTTTATTTTATGGACCATGTAATGAAAAATTTGATTAGTTCAGCACTAAATTATTTAAGTTCCATGTAACTATTCACTGAAATATCAAAAATCTCACCTTGTATAAATTTCAATGAGTATATTCTAATTTTAAAAATTAAAAGGATTATCAAAGACATCAAGTATAAGTTGTGCTGATAAGACGTCACCATATACAAGAATACCTCACTTAATGAAACTCTGGGGACAAATTTTTTTTATAGTGAAGAAAATTGACTTTAAGTCAAATAAACAACAATCTTTATAAATCATGGAATGACTCTTTGGCACAGTTCATGTGGCTCAGGCCCAAAGATGCTCATAAGATGCATCTATGTATAGTTGTACATAACATCATTACACACACACACCAACACACACAGTGTTAGAGGTACACTAGGTAAAACAAAACCAGGAAGTTTCCAGGATTCTCATCCTTTCTTTCCCTGAGTAGGGACCCCTCCTCCAGCTCCTCCCTTGAATTCTCTAGCTCATTAAATTCCCAGCAGTTAGGTATGGCTATATCACTGAGTTCTAGACACTGGAATAAACATCAACAGAAATATGTGCCACTTCAAGACCTGGCCCCTAAAAATATCCCGTATATGTTCCCCTCTGCCCTTTCCCCCTTATGGCTGGCTGAAATAAAGATGACTTTCCCACTCCTCTGCAGACCTTGGAAGCTACATATTAAAGATGGCAGAGACTCCATCAAACAGGTCCCTGAATAGCTACATGAAGGAAGGCTGCCACGCCAACCTGGACAAACACCCAGCACTCATTTCAAGAAATAAACCTCCTTTGGTTTAAGCCACTGTACATATTGGGTCCATTTGTTATAGTAGTTAGTCTAATCTACTAACACACTGTTCCACATGTGGAGGATCTAAATTTAGTCATGCCCACTTGCATTTGGTATCCTCAGAGCTTGCTTCCTTAGAAACATATTCAAAGAGCTAAAACAGCTCTAGCTACTTGAGATACTTGTCCCCTCAGCTCTGCAAGTGGAGAAACTTATATTGGATTTAACCTGGATTTTCCTGCTGTCAAGTCTAAATGTTCCCTGCAGACCTCCTCCCCGATATCTTCCCCATTTTCCCTACCTAACCACAGACCAATTCTTTTTACTCCCATTTCCAATTTAATCCCTTCTTCATTCTGCCCCAGGACTTATAGACACACTTTATACTTTTGACACTTTGGCCATAAGTTTTATTATTACCAGCAAGGTTTTACTGATATACCCCTCCTTATCTGGCATTCTGAAATGTGTCGCATTTGCCTCATATAACCTGAACAACTGGTACTATTATGTGATATAGTTTTTATCACTTTTGAGCTTTCCTGAAGGAAAAGAAGATATTCCCTTCTATCCAAGAGTATGTTCCTGGGTTACACAGTAAGGTAAGTAGAGGAACAAAGTACAGTGTGCAGCTACTCTGAGAGGAGGGAGGAAGGAGTGGTCGGGGTTGGGAAGGGAAGCCAGTTGGCTTCACCAGCATGTCCAATTATCAGTATCCTGTGGTTGGTGATATTTCTACAGTTCTTCTGCTTCTGTATATTTTTATAGATGATAAGCCAACTCAACTAAGCTTAATCAAATAAAAAGGTATAGAATATTGTATGTTGAAATTATATTAAGGGTCAAAGAGGACACCAAGAAGTAGAAGGCAGAGTCCTTTCCCACTGTAGGCTTATGACCTAATTAGAGACACAAGATATACACATAAACATTTATGTTACAGGATAGTGTATGATTAAGTGCCAAAATATTATGCAGACAATACAGGCCTTGAGTGGATCAAATATGGAGGAGATCAGAGTCAAGCGCGTCTGTTAGGAGACATTTCAGGAAGCCATAGGAAAGGGACAAAAATTGAACCAGATCTGATGTATCTTTTTCTGTGCCCTAAGTGGCTTATTTTTATGCCTACTCTGTACAACAACGTGCATAATTGTATCAAGTGCCAGGAACTAGAAAGCCTCCCCTCTGTTTACAGATACAGTCTATCTAGAGAGGATAATGTCAGAAATCCAGACAGTGTGAGCTCTAGTTGGCTCTTGTCTTCATTATGAGTTCTCCCTTGGGCAAAAGCTATGAAAAAGCACATCACTTACATATTTGCAACATAATGAAATGACATGTTTTTGAAAGGTCAGGATGCCAGGATGCAGCATAATTATTGTGTCAAACTCATGTTTTTTAAAAAATCAGTAACCTTAAAGTCTGCAGAAAATCACAATTAAATGTTACGTAGAATGACATTCCTGAGCCCTTACAAAATGTTACGAAAAATGGCATTCTAACAAAATCCAACCACCACCCAGAGGTCTAAGGTAAGATTTCTTGGCTCGAGGATCATCTATTCTCAGAGAATTTCCTTTTGGTTTATAAAGGTTGACTTAGGGCCTGCCCCATGGCTGAGTGGTTAAGTTCGCATGCTCCACTTCAGTGGCCCAGTGCCATGTCTGTGCCCAGTTCAGATCCTGGGCACAGACATGGCACTGCTCATCAAGCCATGCTGAAGCAGCATCCCACGTGCCACAACTAAAAATATGCAACTGTGTACCAGTGGCACTTTGGGGAGAAAAAGGAAAAATAAAATCTTAAAAAAAAAAAAAAGTCTGACTTAGCACAGTGTTTTAGATCAACAACAGCTCAAAGAGCCAAATGTAAAGATCCAGGTGGAATTATAGGAATTATAATCTTTGGGCTAAAGCTACCCATCCAATTAGGCTCTAACAAAGTGTCCAGCTTTGACCTAGAATGTATTTCACTTGACTGGCTGCTTGTTAACTCTGAGCTCTTCCCAACGGAGCCTAAGTTCCCCTATAGGATTTCTCAAGAGGCAAAAGTGACCTTTGGAATACCATCAATGTACCACTTGTGAAATATTAATGGTCAAACCCAAAGCTTGGAGGTTGACCTCTTCAATGGTTTATCAAGAAATGGATTGTAAAAAAAAATCAAAGACAATAATTATTTTTGAAAGTTTCAGATTTTAGTTCAATCTTTCACCATATTTTGGTTATTATTATCAGTGTTATATTTTTAATATGCTGAAAATGGTTTAGCTCTTCATTTAAAATTAAATTATACAAAACTATGCTCCATCCCTACAAATAACCTGAAATGTCTGACCCTTTTGCTCCCTGTTGCCAGCTCACACATCCTGACAAATTCCTACTTCTAATCAAGAATCAGCTCAAAGCATCACTTCCTTTGGGAAGCCATTCCTAGTCTCTCAGCCAAAATGAGACATACTAACCTTTGTAGTCACCTGATATTTTGCATATATCTTCATTTTCACAAGTGTAATATTGCATTATATTTGTGCATTCTTCCACTAGACTTCCTTGAAGGGACAGAATGTTTCTTATTCACCTTGCTTTCTAGTTCCTAGTAAATGATTAGCATAGAGCAGGAATTTAAAAAATATTTTTGAAAGGAATGTATAAGTGAATGGAACTAAATTCTTAAGCTTCCTCTTTCCTTTACATATAATCAAGGTGTTCAACATGCTTTCCAGTCCACAGTATTTTAGAGGGAAAATAGATTAGAAAATACTACATTAATTAATTCAATCGTTTCTTCTTCCATTCATTCATTTAATAAACATCTTTTAGCGCACAATATATGCCAAGTACTATTATAGGGGCTAAAGATTTTTAAAGTCTTTGTTTTTGATCTTTATGTTCACTTTTAAGTTGTTTCATATGATTAAATATCGGCAAAGTGTCGTTGTCAAGTACCTAAGCGGGACTGTGGTGGCAGCTACAAGGTTGGATTGCTATACTGTTACAAAGTAAAGAAACAAGGAGCCCACATCGATTTAGGCACTTTTCTACTTTCAGCAACAGTAATTCCTTGCCACTGGTCCCAAGTCCCAGTTTCACATGGTGGTGTGATAAGGATCTTCACACTCAGTGGGGACGCCTTACAGGAGAGGAACTCTGAGATGGGGAGACTCTGATCTCCTATCAGGACTGTTAGGAAATCTACCCGTGATCTCCTCTGGAGAGAGGCATTGTCCTTACGGCCCTGGAATATAAGCAAATCTCCCTGGGGAAAGGAGGAAGGTGTCTCTATCTTTAATGCTGAGCATGTAAGTAAACTTGCTCCAGAAAGAGGCACTGGCTCCATTTCTCCAAGGTCATCTGTTTATACAAACATTCCTAAAAAGATAGGTTCGAAGCACTTGGCTAATAATGCCTAGATATGTAGAAATGTGAGATTTGTGCAGAATTGTCTCCCTACAGTCATTTACAGCATAGTATAATTATTTATATTTTAGAATAAAATTGTTATATACCTCTTTTAAATGTATCTAATATAACCTAAATAGTGTCATAATACCCATTATCATTCATTTAAAATTATATGAACAAACTCTCATAACAAAGATTTTAACTGTTCATTTTCCTCCTTGGATTCATATTTTCATTCCACTTCCAACACAAAATTTAACCACTAAAAATTTATACCTGAAAATATTTTATTAATGATTCTACCATGCTTATTTGTAATTGAAATTTATTTTGTTATTTTCTGTGACCACAAAATTCTCAGGGTTAAAAACACTCTGGAATTATAATTATAATTATACTACTACTACATGATTATAGTAAAAAAATAATAAATACTAATACATATAAAATTAAATTGTATTGGAGATGCATTTGTGTGTTTGTGTGAAGAAGATTGGCCCTGAGCTAACATCTGTGCCAGTCTTCCTCTCTTTTGTATGTGGGTCACCACCACAGCATGGCTTGATGAGAGGTGTGTAGGTCCACACCCGGGATCCAAATCCACAAACCCCCAGCCACCAAAGCAGGGTGTGTGAACTTTACCACTAAGCCACTGGGCCAGCCCCTGGAGATGCAATTTTGATGAGATGAATGAGGCTATAAAAATTAATTCGTATATCCATTGGTGAGTAACAACCATTGCTAGATGAAACAGGTTTAAGACCAGTTCTATTCTGATTCTAATATTTATAGATAAGTACTGAAAAACTTTATGTACACAAAAATTAAAGTTAATAGGAAGTTTTGTATGCTGGAAATCACATACTGATTATCATCTGAAACAGTTTTAATAATATATCAGCTCACAATTATTTAGAAGAAAAAATCAAAAACACATCACTTGCCAAAGGATTTGTTACATGGTTATTAAAGTATTTATTTTTCAATTTATAAGAAGCATAACTGTGTAACAAAGGATTAACTCAGCAAGTCTGAGTTGTCTAAACACTTAACATTCCAAAGAAAGGTTTGTCCCTTGCCCAGATCCTGGAAGGTTACCTTTACAACCTTCATATATCCTGCCTGGAAAGAGTGTCTTTGTTCCCCCGGGAGCCTTGGGCCACTCCAGATAGTTTACATTAGTGACATGACTTATGTTGAGGGCCTTGAGCTATGCACTACCAGCTTGACCTCTGAATGGGGCTGGGTGCTAAGATCAGCCATGCAAGCAGTCAATCTTGCCTGTGTGACTGATCCCTAATAAAAATCGTGGACACCAAGACTTGGGTGAGCTTCCCTGGTTGGCAAGGCTCCATGAATGCTATCACTTATAATTTTTGGAAAAATTAAGTGCTGTCTGCATGACTTTACTAGGAGAGAATGAGAAGAAGCTTGTGTCTGATGTTGCCTGGACTTTACCCTGTGTGCCTTTTTCTGTTGCTTATTTTAATCAGTATCCTATCACTGTAATAAACCATAATCATGAGTATAGCAGCTTTTCTAAGTTCTGTGAATCCCACTGGCAAGTCATTGAATGGTGTTGGGGACCATCAAGTATAATACCAAAAAGGTTTGAGCAAGACATGTCTTCACTTTGAGGCATTACATTCATGAAGCCTAAAATTATACAAAATTGTGTTTTAAAACACCTCTGTAAAGCAAAAACTTGCACACTGGATTTTTCTTAAGTTTAAATAAAAATAAATACATTTATGACAAATTTTAATTAGATACCTCACTGTGCCCTAAAAATGTGACAGAGAAATAGATTCGAGAGAATTATATGCAGGTAGTTAGCAATTGTTTATAATTAAAAATAACAAAGTTTACAATTGTACATCTTACAAATCTGGACTAGCATATTGTCATAAAAGAAAAAGAAAGAAATTAATCTTAAATGAGTTTTTCTAGAGTGCAGGGCATTCTAGATAAATTTTAGAAACATTTTATCATAGATACCTGTGTAAGCAGATGTGTTTTTTAAAGTATGTACTACATTAAGCAAAAAACCAAGAAAGTAGTAAACCACTAGGAAGTTCAGAGTTTATACAAGTTGTTGCAATGATGATTCATGTCAAGTACATTATTTACGACAGAATCCACATTATATACCGACACCAGCTTGGCTAATTTAAATCATATGTAACGTAAGGATAATGTGTATTTAAGAAATAAACAAGAAAAGTGATTAAGTAATGTGAGCAGAAGATTTGTGCACAGGTCCTATAAAAATGTATATGTATTTACATTATCAAATAATTTTCTGGAAAAATTTAATAAAAGTGTTTCTCCTATGGATCTAAATAACTGAGCATGAAACTATAACACCCTGAGTTCTGACACGTGTTCCTTTTCCGCACTGTTCTGTTGCAGGTAAATCTATTCCTGATTGAATTCACGCCAACTAGGCAGCTAAAGTGGAGACCACAACCTGAGACTGTAAAAGTGCTCACCAAGCTCTTTCTCACCCCTGAGAATGATGAAAGTGACAAAAGAACACTGCAACGCAGAATGCATTTCCCAACATTTTCCAAATCTTAAAATCCCTATGTCTGAGTTAGATAGATAGGTACATACATAAGATGCATAGCCTTGCCATGAGTTTGTCACCTAGATGAATTAAATGCTGCTACTGTCACTGTTTCTTTCTGGGGCTCTCTTTGTTCTGTTCTCATGATACATTTCCTCAGGTGCAATGCATTCTTTGACAATAGATCATGGAGTATAAGTAGTAAGGTTTTTAAAAAAAATTATGATTCCCATTGCACAGTAATATTATATACTGTATCTGAATTCAAATGATCTCAACATGGATCAAAATATCCATTTGTAAACCCACATTTTTCCTTAACGAAAATATATCTAAGATTGGAAAAGACATAAAGCACTACCACAAGTTGATGGTGACTTTGCTATAAAGAGCTTCACAGGACTCCAATTGTACCAAGATGTCATGGCTCCATTCCTCCCGGTTCTCCCCACTTAAAACAAAAACACCATGGACATAACACAACAAACAAACAGAGTGAGATGCTAAAAGTTGGAAAGAAGAAGGCAGACTCCCTAGGGACCTTGTAATCTAAGGAACAACACAGCAGTGAGTCCCCTGGGTTTCCTCAGTGCCTCCACATGTATCCGAGATAGGGCACTGAGCCTCTAACTCAGGAGCACCAACAAGAACAGGTGTTTTAAAGCTCCAAGAAAAGCCTGGTTATACTGCACTGTTTTCTACAAATTGTTGTTTATTCTAGAGGAGACATATATGTGTGTTTATGTTTGAAGAACTGCTGACACTCAGAAGATATCAGCAAGAACTTGGAAATCAGCTCTTCACGTCACATTTGAAAAACAATTACAAGGTATGTTTCTGTCTAGACCAGTGGTTTCCAAACTCTAGCTTTAATCACAGTGTCCCAGAGGACTGGTTGAACTAGATTGCTGTTATTTAACCCCAAAGTTTCTAACTCAGTAAATGATTGGAGACGAAGTTTAAGAATTTACATTTCTAAAAAGTTAATACCAATGTAATACCAAAGGTAATAGCAGTGATACTGGTCTGAGGACCACTCTTTGTGAACCATTGGTCTAAATCAAGCAATGCCCAGCCTACCTGTAAAGTTGAGGCTCTCCCATAGATAGTACAGTTTAAACCAGAAATTCCAGATATAAGAGTACTGATAATGGAGAATAGTATTCTATGTGTATCTTTGAGGGAATAAAGACATGAGCCTCTGAGGGGATAACACAGTTTACCTGGAAAGTAGAGAATATTTCCACTGTTTATCATTTTGAGAAGAGATAGGTTTGGGAGCAGAAAATTGGCATATGGAAGGCAAGCCTTTGAATATAACATATGGTGAGGCACTGAGATATTTCCCCTCTTTGGGTGTCGTGGCTATTAGAGGCTGAATACAAGAAGTACAGAGATGAACTCCTAAAGTCATAGAAGTTAGTCTCATTTAGAAGGCTGAGTGAGTAGCACCACATTCTGGGAAAAACAGAAAATAGCAGATGTTTTGGATTTGGAGAGTTGATACATATGTGGGTAAAGAAGACAGTAGTTTTGGACCTGTGAAGTGACAGAAATACATAACTGATGCTGTCTCAGCACTTCCGGGACTACCAGGAACCAAGGAAGTAGCTTATAAGGGAGCTGAAATATGTGGACACTAACAATCAGATAATTTGGGGAGCCTTGGGACACTCTTAGGCAAGCCTAGCACTAAGGGGTTATCCACCCTCAAAGTACCACAGTAGCCTGTGCAGGAATCTGGATCATCTAAGCCTCATGACATCAGTGATTCCGGACTAATTCCATGACAGCAGGACTCAACTCAGAAGTCATATCCACCAAACGGCAATAGATGTCACAGCAGTAGACCACGGAAGGATGCCAGGGTTCCTTCTTTTTTGTGCAAAAACATCAAGTGCTTTGGGGCTGTGTGAGATTCTGAAGTTCTTAGGCAAACTAAGGGTAAGAGAAACCCCAAGAGGGAGATTCTAGATTTCCTGATAAATAAGAGAGTCGGGTACTGAAGTGATTAATTGAAAAACTTAAGGAGATGTGACCAAATTGGTCTTCTCAACTGGTGGAGCATTTCATACCAATTACACGGTTCTTGTTAAATTCCCTAAGGCTGATTGGCTCATTGGTTAAAACATGATGCTAGGAAAGAATGGAGAGATTTAATTGTGTACTTGAGGAGGCTGGTTTTGCCCATGATCAGAAACTCTGGATTCTCCCCTAACGCTAGCCAGACATTTTACAGAAGCATGGTGATAATCCAAAATAGGAACTTGAAGAGATCATGGCTGATGAGTTCAAATTCATTACTATGGCTAGAATAACCAGCTCAAAAATATGCCTGACGCCAGTGGCTAGTTGTATCATCTTGATATTCCAGTTACGGCACTATTATGAAAAAAACAGAGCTCTGCGTTGACTGAGAAATGCCAATTTTACTCTTACAGAGATCCTTGAAATTCATTCAACAAATTTAGTATGTACCAGATACTACCCTGCTAAGTACTTTACCATAGTCTCCTTTTCATCCATATGAGACAGGTATTATCCTCCAATCACAGATATAGGAACCATTGTTTGGAGAGCTTATGCAATTTAATTTGATTGCAATCTGAAAATTTTTCTAAAAGTATGCTCTGTGTTACTAGGATGATGCTATCAAAACAAGTTTTATCTGTTTAATATGGACTTCATTGAGTTCAATAAGTCCAAAAGGCATGAAGTAAAGAAGGTCAGAATTTTGTCAAACTGACTTGCAACCATGTAATTGTGAATTAACGTTATGCCTGATGAATCTCTCAGGGACCCTGTGGAGTAGTTTAACCTGAGGTCTCCAACCCTGTCTGTGTATGAAGTGTACCTGTGAAAGTTTTTAAAAATTATGGATTCCCTAGTTCTACCCAAGAGTACAAACCTATATTTTATTAAAACTCCCCAAGGTTCTTCTGATACACAACCGATTCAGAATCCACTAGTTCATTTTGTTCTTTGTCCCAAAGAGCTATAATAAGCAAACATGGAGAGAGGGGCCTAAAGGGTAGCTACAGCTGTTGGTAAAATAGCAGAAGTGGTAGACTGAAAAGCCCTCTGCTGCAAAGCACATAGATATTAGGTAGATTACTACAAAAGGTTTGATTATTTTTTGAAATTTTTATGGAAGAGTATTAAACATAGTAAAGTATACAAATCATAAGCATAAACTCAATGAATTTTTTTTAAGATTTTACTTTTTTCCTTTTTCTCCCCAAACCCCCCTGGTACATAGTTGTATATTCTCAGTTGTGGGTCCTTCTAGTTGTGGCATGTGGGATGCCACCTCAGCGTGGTTTGATGAGCAGTGCTGTGTCCACTCCCAGGATTCGAACCGATGAAACACTGGGCCGCCTGCAGTGGAGCACGTGAACTTAACCACTCGGCCACGGGGCCAGCCCCTCAATGAATTTTTACAAACTGAACAAACTCGTAAATAGTACACATAACAAGAACCAGAATACTACACACATGCCAGAAGCCACCCTTATGCTCCCTTCCTATCACTAAACTAACCCACTTCATCCCAGGATAACTATCTGATTTAAAAAAGCATAGATTAGCTTTGACTTCTTTATCTTTATAAATGAATCATACAGTACATCTTTGCTATCTAGCTTCTTTCATTGTTGTAGATGGTTCAATCTCATTTCTGTATAGAATTCCACAATTTATCCATTCCATACAATAATTTAGTTATCGATCCTATGGTTGAAGTAGATTTGGGTAGTTCCCATTTGGGGGCTGTTACAAAAAGTGCTGCTATGAAAATTCATGTATATGTCTTTTGCTGAAAATCTGTACTTATTTCTGTGGGTATATACCTAGAAGTGTAATTGCAGGATCAAAGGAATGCATATTTTATTTTTAATAAACACTGCCAGTCTTACAAAGTCTTACAAAGTGATTGTACTGATTTAGACAGCCATCAACAGTATAGGAGAATTCCATTTGCTCCATAGATGAGTCAACACTTAGTATTTTCTGTCTTTTTTATTTAAGCAAATTTGGTTGTGCATTGATATCTTATTCTGGTTTTGATTTTCATTTCCCTAATGATTGATGAAGTTGATGATGTTTTTCATGTTTATTGGCATTTGGATATCCTCTTTTGTGACTCTCCTGCTACCCTTTTTTGTTCCATAGGGTTATCTCTTTTGTCTTAATTGACTCATAGAAGTTCTTTACAAATTCTAGATATAAGAATTCCTTGTCGGATTCATGTACTGAAAATATCTTCTCTCATTATGTAAGTTGCCTTTGACCCTCCTAGTGGTATTATTTGATGTGCAAAGTTCTTAGTTTCAATATAGTCAAATGCATCAATCTTTTATGGTTTTTTTTGGTGCGTGTGTGTCCTGTTAAGAAGTAGTTGCCTATCCCAAGGTGAATAAAATTTTCTTCTATGTTTCATTCTAAAAGCTTTATAGTTTTATCAGTCACAATTAGATCTCTGAGCCATTGCCACTTTGAATAAATTTGTGTGCGTGGCATGAAAAGCCATGGTTCATGTTTTTCTATATGTACATTCAATTGATCCAGTACAATTTATCAAAAATACCATCTTATCACCCATCAAATTGCAGTAATGCCTTCATTGTAAATCACTAAACCATTTAGGTGTGACTGCTTCTAGACTATTTTTTCCTTTGGTGTATTTGTCTACCTTTTCCCAATATCATACTGTCTAATATTATAGCTTTATTGTAAGTCTTGCCATCTCATTGTGTGAGTCCTCACACTTAGTTCATCTTCAAGATGCTCTTTGCCAGTAGAGGTGATTTGCATTTTCACGTAAAGGATAGTACTGGCTTGTCAATTTCCACCAAAATAGAAGCTAGAAATTAGGTTGAGATTACATTTATTCTATTGGTCAATTTGTGTAAAATTAAAATGTGAGCAATACTTAATAATCCAATCCATGAGCATTGAGTATTTGTCTATTTATGTAGGTCTTATTAATTTTTATCAGCAATATTTTATAATTTTCAGTATAAAGGCCTTGTGCAATCTTTGCTGGAATTACTGTTAGATATTTGATTTTTTCATAGTATTATAAATTTCATTTTCTAGTATTTGATGTTAGCATATAGAAATAAAATTTATTTTCTTTAATTGTAGTAACTTGGATTATAACATTATATAGCTTTCAGATGTACATCATAATATATTTTGAATTCTGTGTAGAATACATCCTGTTCACTACCCAAAAACTAATTATAGTCCATCCCCTCACATGTGAGCCTAATCACCCCTTTTGCCCTCCCCCCCTTCCCCTATGGTAACCACTAATCCAGTCTCCATTGCTATGCGTTTGTTTGTCGTTGTTTTTATCTTCTACTTGTGAGTGAAATCATATGGTATTTGACTTTCTCCCTCTGACTAATTTCACTCAGCATAATACCCTCAAGGACCATCCATGTTGTCACAAATGGTCAGATTTTGATACCGACCTTGATATCAGTTTCCCTACATTAAACCCAGCATTTGTGGGGTTAAAACCAAAATACTCATTCCCTGCTTATTCTCTGGCTTCCTGGCTCCAGAATCCACTATCCTCCATGGAGACAGACACTGCCAAGGACAAGTACCTGGATTCATTATCTCCTCCCCCAAAGAGATACAGGTTGGTGGGAAAGCTGCTGACCTGCAAGGTCATGGGCTGCCGTCTCTCTGCAAGCAGTCTCAAGGCCAAAGACAGGCTGGCAGGAAAGTTCTGACCAACAAGGCCATATGCTCCCTCTCCCCTTTCTATAACCCCAAATAAAACCCTTCCTTTTAGCTTTTGGGGAGTTCGGGATTTCAGCATTAGCTTCCCTCTCTCCTTGCTCAGCACTGTGCAATAATAAAATTCCTACTTTCTTCCACTATTCCTGGTGTCAGAGATTGGCTTGCTGCACAACAGGTGAGTGAAGTCACTTCAGGTTTGATATCAATTTCATCCTTTCTTATGGCTGAGTAGTATTCCACTGTGTAAAAATACCACATCTTCTTTATCCATTCCTCCCTTATTGGGTACCTAGGTTGCTTCCAAGTCTTGGCTATTGTGTATAATGCTGCAATGAACATAGGGGTGCATGTATCTTTATGCCTTTGCATTTTCAAGCAATGGGATATGGATAGATATATGGATAGATAGTGGGAGCAGTGGATCATATGATAGATCTATTCTTAATTTTCTGAGGATTCTCCATACTGCTTTCCATAGTGGTTGCACCAGTTTGCACTCCCATGAGCAGTGTACAAGGGTTCGCTTCTCTCCACATCCTCTCAAACATTTGTTGTTTCCTGTCTTGTTAATTATAGCCATTCTGACCAGAGTGAGGTGATACCTCATTGTAGTTTTGATTTGCATATCTCTAATAGCTAAGGATGTTGAGCATCTTTTCAGATGCCTGTTGCCCATCCATACATCTTCACTGGAGAAATCTCTGTTCAGATCCTTTACCCATTTTTAACTGGGTTGTTGGGTTTTTTGTCGTTGAGCTGTATGAGTTCTTTGTATACATTGGATATTAACCCCTTATCTGATATCTGGTTTGCAAATATCTTCTCCCAATTGTTAGGTTGTCTTTTTGTTTTGTTGATGGTTTCCTTTGCTGTACAGAAGCTTTTTAGTTTGATGTAGTCCCATTTGTTCATTTTTTCTTTTGTTTCCCTTGCCCAGTCAGACATGAGACTTGAAAATATGATGCTAAGACTGATGTCAAAGAGTGTACTGCCTATGTTTTCTTCTAGAAGTTTCATGGTTTCAGGACTTACATTCAAGTCTTTAATCCATTTTGAATGGATTTTGGTGTAAGGTGTAAGGGAATGGTCTACTTTCATTCTTTTGCATGTGGCTGTCCAGTTTTCCCAACACCATTTATTTCTCCATCATATGCTCTTGGCTCCTTTGTCGAATATTAGCTGTCCATAAATGTGTGGGTTTATTTCTGGGCTCTCAATTCTGTTCCACTGATCTCTGTGTCTGTTTTTGTGCCAATACCATGCTGTTTTGGTTACTATGGGTCTGTAGTATATTTTGAAATCAGGGAGTGTGATACCTCCTACTTTGTGCTTTTTTCTCAGGAGCCTTTGGCTATTTGGGATCTTTTGTTGTTCCATATAAATTTTAGGATTCTTTGTTCTATTTCTGTAAAAAATGTTGTTGGAACTTTGGTAGGGATTGCGTTGAATCTATAGATTGCTTTGGGAAGTATGGACATTTTAACAATGTTAATTCTTCCAATCCAAGAGCACGGAATATCTTTCCATTTCTTTGTGTCTTCTTCGATTTCTTTCAACAATGTTTTATAGTTTTTGGTACTCGGATCTTTCACCTCTTTGGTTAAATTTATTCCCAGGTATTTTATTCTTTTTGTTGCAATTGTAACTGGGATTGTGTTCTTAATTTCTCTTTCTGCTACTTCGTTGTTAGTGTATAGAAACGCAACCGATTTTTGTATGTTGATTTTGTATCCTGCGACTTGACTGTATTCCTTTATTGTTTCTAAAAGTTTTTTAGTAGATTCTTTAGGGTTTTCTAGATATAAAATCATGTCGTCTGCAAAGAGTGACAGTTTCACTTCTTCTTTTCCAGTGTAGATCCCTTTATTTCTTGTTCTTGCCTGATTGCTCTGGCTATGACTTCCCATGCTATGTTAAATAAGAGTGGTGACAGTAGGCATCCTTGTCTGGTTCCTGTTCTTAGAGGGATAGCTTTCAGTTTTTCTCCATTGAGAATGATATTTGCTGTGGGTTTGTGATATATGGCTTTTATCATGTTGAGGTATTTTCCTTCTATACCCATTTTATTTAGAGTTTTTATCATAAATGGATGCTGTATCTTGTCAAATGCTTTCTCTGCATCTATTGAGATGATAATGTGATTTTTATTCTTCATTTTGTTAACGTGGTGTATCACATTGATAGATTTGCGGATGTCAAACCATCCCTGCATCCATGGAATGAATCCCACTTGATCATGATGTACGATCTTTTTAATGTATTGTTGTATTTGATTTGCTAGTTTTTGTTGAGGATTTTTGCATTGATGCTCATCAGTGGTATTGGCCTGTAATTTTTTCTTTGTGTTGTCCTTGTCTGGTTTTGGTATCAGGATAATGTTGGTTTCATAGAATGAGTTAGGAAGCCTCCCCTCCTCTTCAATTTTTTGGAAGAGTTTGAGAAGGATAGGTATTAAGTCTTCTTTGAATGTTTGGTAGAATTCACCAGGGAAGCCATCTGGTCCTTGACTTTTATTTCTTGGGAGGTTTTTGATTGCTGTTTTGATCTCCTTACTGGTGATCGGTCTATTCAAATTTTCTACTTCTTCTTGGTCCAGTTTTGGAAGGTTGCATGTTTCTAAGAATTCATCCATTTCTTCTAGATTATCCACTTTGTTGGCATATAGCTTTTAATAGTATTCTTTTATTATCTTTTGTATTTCTGAGATGTCCGTTGTAATCTCTCCTGTTTCACCTCTGATTTTATTTATTTGAGCCTTCTCTCTTTTTTTCTTGGTGAGTCTAGCTAAGGGTTTGTCAATTTTCTCTATCTTTTCAAAGAACCAGCTCTTGGTTTCATTAATTTTTTCGATTGTTTTTGTAGTCTCTATTTTGTTTACTTCTGCTCTGATTTTTATTATTTCCTTCTTTCTGCTGATTTTGGGCTTTGTTTGTTGTTGTTTTTCCAGTACCTTTAGATGTACTTTTAGGTTCTCTATTTGGGACTTTTCTTGTTTGTTGAGGTAGGCCTAAATTGCTGTAAACTTCCCTCTTAGAACCACTTTTGCTGTATCCCTCAGATGTTGGCATGTCGTATTTCATTTTCATTTGTCTCCAGGAATTTTTTTATTTCTTCTTTGATTTCTTCATTGACCCAATTGTTATTCAGTAGCATTTTGTTTAATCTCAACATTTTTGTGGCTTTTCTGGTTTTCTTTCAGTAGTTGATTTCCAGTTTCATACCTTTGTGGTCAGAAAAGATGCATGGTATTATTTCTAGCTTCTTAAATTTATTGAGACTTGTTTTGTGGCCTAATATGTGATCAATCCTGGAGAATGTTCCATGTGCATTTGAAAAGAATGTGTATTCTGTGGTTTTGGGATAGAATGTCCTATGTATATCTACTAAGTCCATCTGGTCTAATGCATCCTTTAAAGCCAGTGTTTCCTTAATGATCTATTTGGATGATCTATCCATTGGTGTAAGTGGAGTGTTAAAGTCTCCTACTATTATTGTGTTACTGTCTATTTCTCCTTTTATGTCTGTTAATAATTGCTTTATATATTTAGGTGCTCCTATGTTGGGAGCATAGATATTTACAAGTGTTATAGCATCTTGTTGCAATGTTCCCTTTATCATTATGTAGTGCCTGTCTTTGTCTCATGTTACAGTTTTTGTTTTAAAGTCTATTTTGTCTTATATAAGTATTGTTACCCCAACTTTCTTTTCTTTGCCATTTGCATGGAATATCTCTTTCCATCCTTTCACTTTCAGCTTGTGAATGTCTTTAGGTCTGAAGTATGTCTCTTGTATGCAGCATATACATGAGTCTTGTTTTTTTATCCAATTCGCCACCCTATGGCATTTGATTGGAGCAGTTAGTCCGTTGAAATTTAAAGTAGCTATTGATAACTATGTATTTATCGCCATTTTGTTACTTTTATTCCCTGGGTGTTTTAGTAGTTCTTCTCTGTTCTTTTCTTTTTCTCTTGCTTTCTTCCTTTGTGGTTTGATGGCTTTATTTAGTAATACATTTGATTTCTTTTGTCTTACATTTTTGCTTACTTATTGTAAGTTTCTGATTTGTGATTACCATGAGGATCCTATTTAATATTCTATGTATATAATAGTCTATATCAAGTTGATAGACTCTTTAGCTTGATCTCTTTCTAAAAGCTCTACTTTTTCACTCGCCTCCTCCAACATTTTATGTTTTTCAAATCATATACAGTCTCTTGTTTAGTGTGTGTCTATCCGTTACCCTCTTATCATTGAAACAGATGATTTTAGTGCATTTGTCTTTTAACCTTCATATTGTATTCATACGCAGTTGATCTGCTACCTTTGTTATATTTTTACCTTTCAAGTCATTTTATTGCCTGGGTTTTTTGTTGTTGTTTTGGTTTTTTGATATTTTTTTATCTCTATTTGTGGTCATTGCTTTCTCACTTAAATAAGTCCCTTCAGCATTTCTTGTAGAACTGGTTTCTTGGTGATAAACTCCTTTAATTTTTGCTTGTCTGGAAAGCTCTTTATCTCTCCTTCCATTCTGAATGACAACCTTGATGGATAGAGTATTCTTGGCTGTAGTTTTTTTCCTTTTAGCACTTTAAATACGTTGTGCCATTCTCTTCTCGCCTGTAGAGTCTCGGCTGAGAAATCCGTTGATAGCTTTATGGGCTTCCCTTTGTATGTCACTTGTGACCTTTTTCTTGTTGTTTTTAGGTTTCTCTCTTTTTCTTTATTTTGGACATTTTAATTATAATATGTCTTGCTTTGGGCCTCTTCGGGCTTATCTTGTTTGGAGGTCTCTGTTCTTCCTGTACTTGGATGTCTGTTTCCTTCCTTAGGTTAGGAAACTTTTCATCTGTTATTTCTTCAAATAAATTTTCTGCCCCTTTGTGTCTTCCTTCTCCTTCTGGGACACCTATAATCCGAATGTTAGCTTGCTTGATATTGTCCCAGAGTTCCCTTAGACTGTTCTCATTCTGTGTAATTCTTTTTTCTGTTCAGTTTGGGTGATTTCTTCTAGTCTTTCATCTAGCTCACTGATCCATTCGTCTGCATCCTCTACTCTGCTATTGAGTCCCTCTAGTGAATTTTTCATTTCCAGTATTGTAGTCATTTCTGATTGGTTCTTTCTTATATCTTGCAGTTCTTTGTTGATGACCTCACTGTGCTCATCCAGTCTTCTCCCAATATCTGTGAGCATCCTTATGATATTTTGTTTGAACTCTTTGTTGAGTAGGTCACTTTAGTTTCTGTTTCATTTAGTCCTTTTTCTTGGGTTTTATCCTGTTCCCTTGCTTGGAAAGTATTCCTTTTTCTCCTCATTATGCCTCTTTCTCTGTGCTTCTTTCTATGTATTAGGTGAGTCAGCTATGTCTCCTGATCTTGGAGAAGTGGCCTTATTTATGAGATGCCTTTTGAGGCCCAGTAGTGTGCCATCACCAGTCCAAATGATCCAGGAGTGACCTCTTTGTGGGCTACTTGTGTCCTTCTTCTGTGGCAGGGTTTCTCCCACTGCAGGCACCCAGGGAGTCTAGTCTTTCCTTCCCTGGCCACCTGTTTGTAAATCTGGTTTGGGGAGCCTCGGCACCATTGGCTACAAAGTCTATCAGCACACTCCTATTGCAGTTTTCCTCTTAATTGGTTTGGTACCCAGTGTAGCTGGTTGCTAGGCTCAGGGGCTTACAGTTGTGATAGGCCTCAGACCTACAAGGCTATTGTCATTTCTCTTAGGAGTGCAGCTGAGTGGGGCTGGCCTTAGGCACAGGAGCACTCAATTATTTCAGGCTTTGGAAGGTGGGGCTGATCTTTTTTATGGCTATTTGTGAAGCACAGGTCTTTTGCCACTGATAAGCCTCACCCCCCACAGGACCACACACACCATCAACACAGGCCTGGTCCGTGCACACTTCTCAACCCCCTGGAGCATACCCCAGTGACGCACTGCAGAGGCCCCCACCTCTCCACCAATGCCCCCCACAGTTCACCTGGTCCTCACACAGGCCCTGCCCCACAGAGGCAGGCACACTTGCCTACCTGTAGAGGATCAAGGCACCCAGTCAATGCAGGCTGAAAAGTAGCCTGAGAGCTTGCTGTTAGGTGGGGCCACTCCCTAGGGGCACTGTCTGAACTGGATTAAATCTGTGCTCTAGTGGGTGTGGCAGACCCCTGAGCTAGCAGGCCAAGGGAAGAACCTCAATGGTGCCCACCAGGGTCTGTGTCAGCACGCCTGGGCCAGGTGAGAACAATGGCCCTCACCAATGTCTCAGTCTCTGGAGAGGTCCCTCCTCTCACCAAGATGCCCCCAGAGTCCACCAGGTGCATCTCGTTTCACCAAAGGACTGTCAGCCTTCTCTGTGGTGATTTTAGGTTGCTGCAATGAGTGAGTTTGTGCATGGGCCCTTTAAGACCCAGGTCTTTTCGGCTTTCAGCTGCTAGCTTTTCTGGGGGTATCCTTGCTGCAGTTAATAGCCAGTGAAGCCAGACAGTAAGACCCCCGTCTCAGTTGGGCTGAGTCTGAAGGATGCTTATAGCAGTATCGTCCCTCACTCTGGACCTCACCTCTCCAGGGATGGCTGCGTACCTTAGAATGTCTCCCGCCTGGCCAGCTGAGAAGCTCCGCTGCTCCCAAAGGTGGCTTTTTTCCTCTCCAGCAGGAATTTCTGCCTCTTCTGCCTTAGTCAAGATTGTCCCTTGTTGTTGGGGTTCTTTTTATCCAGTTTTCAGTTTTCCATCCAGGGTAATTTTTCCAAAACTAGTTGTAACCTGGTTGTGTTTGTGGGAGGTGATGAGCTCGGAGTCTGCTTACACCACCATCTTGAAGAGATCTCCTAAAACTTATTTTTATATATTACCTTTATCCAGTTGCCTTGCAAAAGTTACTTACCAATTCTAATTGTTTATAGATTATTTTGGATTTTCTACTTAGAGCATTTCTATGATCTGCTAGTAATGACAATTTAACTTTGTTCTCTCCAATGCTGTAACTTTTATTCATTTACTTTTATTTTTCTTGCACTATTTCACTGGCTAAGTCTTCCAAGAACAATGTTGAATAGAAATGGGGACACAAGGAAGTGGACCTTCTTATTATGTCCCTGAACTCAGGGAGAAGGTGTTCAATATTTAATCATTAAACATAGTGTTTATTATAGGGTTTTTTGTAGATGTCATATATCACATTAAGAAAGTTGCCTTTCATAGTTTCTGAGAGTTTACTTTCAATAGAAACTGAGCAAAGAAAGTTCTACAGAAAATACGTTAGGAATAAATAAAATGAGTGCAAAAGAAAGGTCAAAGATCCAAGAAAAATAATAAGCATAGAAATTGGTAAATATGTGGGTAGACAAACAAATTCTAATTGTATCAAATTAAAAATAACATCTGATCTGTAGGGGTTTAAATAAACAACATAGACAGGAATATGGCAGTAGCTTAATTTTGAATCTTCCTGTGTCTACTCCAGGAATCACCAAAATTAAAATAAAATACTATCTCTCTCTCTCTCTCACACACACACACACACACATTTTCACAGAAACTAGATCCAGAAAAATCAACAATCTCTAAAGTTCATGCAAATGATACCAAATCCAAGCCAGGCCACAAGAGGTTGTAACACTGCAACAGGGAAGGAACAAATGTCTGAGGGGTTCCTAGAATATTCAGCAAATACTCACTTTGTGAAAGAGAAGGACTCAGTGACAAAACTGATATGGGGGTTGAGATGTAACAGAACTCTAACTTCTGAGGAAGGTGCCCACAGGAGCCATGGTGGATGGCTCTCGGGAAATACTCCTCTAAAAGTGAGTCATCACTCTGGAAGACACAGGGCCTCTGACAGTGGTTGTCTATAAGCCAGCCTGTGAAACTTGACAGTCCCAGGAGTGGCGCTAGAAGTCCTCCTGAGCCAATTATATTCTGAGATTCAAAGGAGGCCCTTCTAAAAAGAAGCACCATAGTCTATGGAAACAGATTGTAGCTACAGCAATAAAAGAACTTCTGAGCTGAGAGGTTTGGAAAACTACCCTGGCCTCTTCCTCGACCCCCTCGCAGAGGAACTTCCTGCTAATAATCTAAGAAAATTCAACTCGATCACTTAGAAGTAACAACAAAAATAGGTCTGATAAGATATTATCAGAAAAAGGGGGAAATGAGCACCATAACCATTTCATAGACAAAAATTCACCAAGACAATGTAGGTGCAAAGCAAATAAAAAGTATAAACCAAGCTTCTGGTTTTAAGTCTGACATGTAAAGAGTGTGGAAGACATTACTTTCATCCCTACAACAACAACAAAAAAACTGAACAAAGGGAAAGTCAAGGACTTTTCTTGAAACTGTCGAGAACTGAGGTTGCAGGGCACATCAGCAGGCTGAAATCTGGAGAGTCAGGTGCTCCCAGAGAGATATAGCTCCTGAGATATATTTACCTGGAGCAGAAGCTGAGCATAAGCAAGATGTCATAAGCTGATATGAACATTAGAATAATAATAATTATGACAAATTGCTAGAGACTGGGTGTAAGCAAATTTGAGAGTGAGAAGTGGGGCCCACTGCCATAGGGGAACACCCACAAACACTTCACATGCTTTTTCTCTAAAAACTCCAGTTCAGGGAGTTCAAATAATCCAAGATTCCCGAGGATAAAGAAAGCACATATTTTGCTGATGAGGGGGAACTTAGTGATTAAAATTAATATCTATCATATAATATTAAAATAAATGTTAGAGTACAAAGTTCATCTAGGGACTAAAGATTATTTTTAGAACTTTTAACATAGATAACTTGGTAAGAAATAGTTTTTTACTGTGAAATTAAAAAACGATTCTAAATTATCATCTATCTTAACAAAGTTATAGAAATCACGATTTTCTAATAACCATTAATCCTGAAAACAGCTAATTTTAGTAAGAATAAGAAAACTTAATACTATTATAGCAATACTACCGTCATCCCAAGAAAGGAGATAAATATTAAAAAGATTGTAAAAGTTCATTATAAAAGCTTTATTTATGTCTGACTGGTTCACATGACTACATTTGAAATAAGTTTAATGTTTAAAATGAAAACTTAGAGAAAACTTCTAAAAAGATTAATGATTTGTTATTAAATGTTATAAACATTTTAAGAGAGTTTTGTTTTTTAAAAACCAAAGTACTTTAACACAAATCTAACAAAATATGTACAGGATCTGTATGTGAAAAACGATAAAACAGCAATGAAAGAAATCAAAGATATAAACAAATGAAGAGATAAATAGTTCTTATTCATGCATTGGAAGACTTCATATTGTTAAAATATCAATTCTTCCCAATTTGATCTATAGATCCAATGTAATCACAATCAAAATCCCAGCAAGCTCTTTTTGTAGACATTAACAAATGGATTCTAAAGTCTATATGGAAAGGCAAAAGTACTAGAATGGCCTACACAATTCTGAAAAAAGAAAGAACAAAGTTGGAGGACTCACGTTACCCAATTTCAAGATTTAATATAAAGTTACATTAATCAAGACAGCATGGTATCAGTGAAAGCATAAACATGCATAGACCCACACTAATATAGTCAACTGATTTTTTACAAAAATGCAAAGGCAATTTAATGGGGAAAGGATTTTTTTTCAGCAAATGGTGCTTCCAATTGGATATCCATATACAAACAAAGATGAACCTCAACACAGACCTCATGCCTTACACAAAAAAATCAATCATTGACAAATGAAAAATGCAAAAATTATAAAACATCTAGGAGAAAATATAAATGACCTTGGGTTTGGTTATACGTTTTCAGAAACAACATACCAAAAGCATGATCCGTGAAAGAAAAAAATAAATCAGTTAGATTTTATTAAAATTAAAAGCTTTTACTCTATGAAAGACTCCCAAGAGAATGAAGAGATAACCCTGGGCCTGGAGAAAATACTTGCAAATCATAAGAAGGAAGCTTGGCAGTTCTTATCAAACTTATCATAGACTTAACTATGACCCAGCTATCATGCTCATAGGTATTTACCCAATTTATTGGTAAACTCAATTCTACACAAAAAGCATCATGTAAATGTTTATAGTACTTTCATTCATAATCACCAAAAACTGTTAGCAATCTAGATGTACTCCAGTAGGTGAATGTATAAACAAACTTTGTTATATTGATACTATGAAATACTATTTAGAGATCAAGATTAATGAGCTATTAATCCATGCGGAGCATGGGTGAATCTTAAATATGCATTTCTAAGGGAAAGAAGCCAGTCTGAAAAGGCTGCGTACTGCATGATTCCAATTATATGACATTCTGGAAAAGCCAGAAGTATAGCAGTGGTAAAAAGATCAGTGCTTGTCAGAGGCTCAGAGGCAGAGGAGAGCAGCATGAGCAATTACAGGACATTTTTTAGCATGGCAAATTTATTCCATGATATAGTTGTAGATATACGACACTTCACCTGTGTCAAAACCCATAGAATTTATAAGCACAAAGAGTAAACTTCATTGTATGCAAATTTTAAAAAATAATTTAGAAGGTCCAGGGATCCCAGAATGGAATGCAGAATGTGACAAAACAATCTAACTCTATTAAAAATGTATGAAACAACTTCACCAAAGGGTGTGGGGGGAAATGTCTCGACCTAAATAGCTCTGAAAATTATTGAAAACCATAAAGCTAGATATGGAAGAAACTGTACATAAGCACAATAGTCTAGTTGACAAAGTTGTTTCCTGTGGTGGTATGGGTTAACAATTCTGATACTGTTTTACATGCATATTGGAATTGAACAACTAACTAATGGACAATAGATGATGGGAGCCAGGTTTCTCATTACTGATTTTTGGATTTGGAAGTTACAAATGAGAAGAAGACTAGAATAACCCATGTGGTAATGGATTAGAGTTGGAGATATCAGTATGAATTCATGTTTAGCTTAATACAGATACTTATGGATAGAGAAAGAAATAATTCTAGATATATGTGTGTACATGGGTTAGCATGTGAACATGTATTTCCTAGCTCTGTTCACTGAGAAGACCTAGAAGCAAAATAACTCCAGTAGCAATAGGCACAATTAGTGCCCTAATCTTGGTTTTTAATACCATCCTCCAATAAAAGAAACCAAGGCTCCTTAGAATAATGACTGATGCTAGGGCAAGGGCAAAGAATATAGAAGATGGCACTGGAGTCATCAAACAGGAAACACTCAAAAGCAAAATGATGGGAGTAAGTTAAAGAAACACAGGAAGCAACAGAAAGAGTTCTCAATGGCCAAAGTTGGAACAATTTGAGCAAGAAAATAAATACATACTATTAGACTATAACTCAATATAAAATATAAATATACATAAGCCCATACAGATATAAATAAATCATTGAAAAAAATAAACAAATGGAGGAGAGAAGACAAGTTTCCAATGCAGAAATCCAAATGATTTCAGCTGATTTTCTCCCTCAAGGAGGTGGAGAATAACTCCCTACCTCTTAAGTGTGGGCTACATAATGACTTACTTTCAAAGAATAGTATGGAAGGGAGGCAGAGAGTAACATTACAGTGGAAAAAACTGGCAAGCCCAACCTTAGCTAGGAGAGAGAGAGGTTTCAAAGAATAGGTTTATGTGATTATGAGGGCTGGCAACACCAAAATCTGGAGGGCAGGCCAGCAATCTGGAAATTATTAAGCAGGAGCTGCAGTCCACAGATGGAACTTCTTCTGCCTCAGAGAAACCTCAGTTTTGCTCTTAAGGTCTTTAAATTTATTGGATGAGTCCCACCAAAATTTATCAAGTACGGTCTCCTTTACTTAAAGTCAACTGACTATATATGTTAACCATATCTACAAAATACATTCACAGCAACTAGATGGGTGTTTAATTGAATAACTGGGTACCTAGCCAAGCTGACACATAAAACTAACCATCACAATGAGAAACTTAGTCCAGAGGAGCCCAAAGAGATATGATGACTAAATGTGATATGCTATCCCAGATGAGATGCTGGAACAGAACAAAAGATATTAAGAAAAACTAACCACTCTGAATAAAGTATAAATTTTCTTTAATAATAATGCATCCATATTTATTCATTAGTTGTGAGATATATACCATAGTAATGTAAGATGCTAACAGCAGGGGAAATTGGGTGCACAATATACAATAACTCCTGTATTACCTTTGCAACTTTTCTGTAAATGTAAAACTCTTCTAAAATAAAAAAGTTTATTTAAATGTAAAAATTTAAGAACCAACATGTCAACATGAATATTTAAAGATTGAAGTAATCTCATCTATAAAGGAGAAATACATGAACTCAAGGAAAGATACCGCTGGACAACAGGTGATGATGGCCAGACAATGACACAATAGGAATGGGAACAGGCATAACTCAGGGTTGAAACAGAGAAGCCCAAACCATTTCAGAAATGAAGACTAAATAACAAGGAGTACACTGAGGAAAGCACAGTAAGCAAGAAAAGACAGAAATGAGCAGTGTGGGAAAAAAGAAACAGAAATAAAAAGATGTTTTAAAACTGGAGAGCTATAGAAATAAGAAAAGGAGATCCAATATGCAGACAACTGGGAACTTTGAAAAAAATGAAACAGAACAAAAGTTTTAAAGTATAAATCAAGACAGTGATCCAGAAACAGAAAAAAGAATAAAAGAAGACTACCAAAAGGGTACTCAGTTTACAGAAAAAAAAAAATTGACCCCAAAAAATCATGAAACATATGGTAAACATTAATGGACTTCAGAGAAAATCCTTTAGGATTTTTTAGGATTTAGCATCCAGGTCACAAAAGGAAAAATTAAATATAATCATTTGTAAGGAAAGTAAGACCATCGTACCATCAGCTATCTTCACTGCAGCAGCCAACCCCAAAGGACCACAGAACATGACTTGGATGGTACTGAAAAAAGAAAATAAGAGAAAAGTGTAAACCAAGACTTTTATATCCATCCAAGCTGTCTATAGCCACTTACAAATGTTTCAGGCACAATGTTTTGAACTCTCAAGAGAACAGAGAATATTATTCACATGAGCCTTTCTTGAGGAAACAGAGGACAAATTCAGACTACTTCACTCACAAGATGAGTGGAGAAAGTTAAACAAAAGTGGCTAAAAACTTTAGTAGAATATAAAATAGAAGGAGTGATGTCAGAGAGAATTCTCTGGCTTCTGATTTTAAAGGGAATGCTCATATTTGGCTTTATTATCTACATATTCTGTAGATTATTCATGGTGCATTTTACAAGGTGAAGAACTTCTTTTTATTCTTAATGCACTATGAATTTTTTCATCATGAATTCCTGTTGATTTTGTAAAAACCTTTCCTGCATCTATTACTTTTATATGTTTTTTTCTTCTTTAATCTATCTTGTATTCCTGGGTTAAATCCTATTTGATCACATTATTTGAAGTTATTTATACACTGCTTCTTGGAGTGTACTAACTTTTTAAGGATATTTATATCTATGTTCATAGTTTAAATCCTCCTATAATTTTCCTTTCTCTAACCGTCATTATCTAATTTTTTATATTAAGATTATACTAACAATAAAATACATTGGGGAAATTTTTCTATATTCTACTCTCACAAATAATATGTGTATGACAGAGATGTTGAAGCTTTCAGAAAATTGCTGATATTTTAATATGTAAATTTTAACTACTTTTCAATTTTTAATGATTATAAATATATGGAGATTTCTTTAACTCAGGTTTTATAAATTATATTTTCTAGAATATTTTCCATTTTATTCTGTTATTAATTTATTGCCATAATGTTGTTTAAATTTTTCTCATTATATATGAATCTATGAGTCACGATCTCTATTTTATTCCTAAAATTATTTTATAACTTTGAACTTTTAAAGTTGATAGATAATGATTTCTGTGTAAACCACTAAATCATAGAAATATAATGTACAAATCACAAACTTGTCAAAGAAAAATAAATAAATGGAAAAAATCCAACCAGCCACAAGAAAGCAAGAAAAGAAAAACGAGACCCAAGATAAAGTGAGACAAGTAGAAATCACAAAATAGGATATAAAAATAAACCCACGTACATTAGTTATAAAAATAAACCAGGGGGCCGGCCCCGTGGCTGAGCAGTTAAATTCGTGTGCTTTGCTTCCACAGCCCAGGGATTCACCAGTTTGAATCCTAGGCACAGACATGGCACTGCTCATCAAGCCATGCTGAGGCGGCATCCCACATGCCACAACCAGAAGGACCCACAACTAAAAATATACAACTATGTACCAGGGGCGCTTTGGGGAGAAAAAGGAAAAATAAAATCTTTAATAAAATAAAACAAAATAAGAACAGATTAAGCTCACAAAACTAAGCATTGAACTTGGGACATAAGGAAAAGAACAAGAATACATTTAAACTGTATGGAAGGATATAATAAAGATCCCTGGTGGTCCAGTGGTTAAGATTCAGCGCTCTCACCACCAGGACAAGGTCTGATTCCCCATCAAGGAACCACACCACCCACCTTTCTGTTGTCATACTGTAATGGCTGCCTGTTGCTGAAAGCTATGCCACCCGTCTGTTAGTTGTCATGCTGTGGTGTCTGCATGTTGC
Source organism: Equus caballus (assembly GCF_041296265.1). Lineage (NCBI taxonomy): Eukaryota > Metazoa > Chordata > Mammalia > Perissodactyla > Equidae > Equus > Equus caballus. Next base: position 24,724,350 of record NC_091704.1, read on the forward strand.
TGTGATGCTGAAAGCTATGCCACCAGTATTTCAAATGCCAGCAGGGTCACCCATGGTGGGCAGGTTTCAGAAGAGCTTCCAGACTAAGACAGACTAGGAAGAAGGACCTGGCCACATACTTCCAAACAAATTGGCTGTGAAAACCCTATGGATAACAGAGCATTGTCTCATATAGCACCTGGAATGTGAGAAGACAGTGAAGAAGACTGGGCAGGGTTCCACTCGGCTGTACACAAGGTCACTAGGAATCGGAATCAACTTGATGGCACTAACAACAACAAATAATAAGATAATAACAATAATAAGATAAGAACAAAATTAATATTGATGGAATATAAAACAATGACACAATAGAGAAGTTTTAAAAAGGTAGATATGCGTGCTCTGAAAAGACTAATAAAACAGACAAAACTCTGGTGAAAATTACCAAGAAAAAACAGAAGGCACAAATTAACAACATTTGGAATAGAAAGAGGGTTAATTACAGATGAAGGAAAAATTTTATTGTAAAAGGATTCTGTTAATATAATAGACCAGTAAACATGAAAATACAGATGAGATGTCAAATTCCAGAAATATATATAACTTTTAAAAATTGTCTCAAGAAGAAATAGAAAGTCCTTCTATTTCCACAAATGTTACATAATTTGAATAAAAAGTTAAAAACTTGTCTCCACAAAGAGAACTGCAGACCCAGACAGTCTAATAGGTGAGTCCCACCAAACTTTCCAGGAATAGATCATTCCAATTTACAAAACTTTTCCAAAGAGTTTTATTTAAAAAAGGCCCAATTCCTGAAATCATCTATGAGCTAGTATAACTAGATACCACAACCAGACAAGTACGACATGAGAAAAGAAAATAATAGACTAGTCTCACTCAGGAGCACACATTCAAAATCACAAACAAAGCATAGACAAGTCAAAACCTGAATTATGTAAAAACTATAGTACATCATAGGCAAGTTTTCTTTTACACAGAATGGTTTAAATTTTTTAAAATCCAATTAATTTATCACATTAACAGAGGAAACGAGAAAACAGTAGAATCTCATCAATAATGAAGGAAAATTAATTAATAAAATTCATTACCCCTTTATGAAAACAATTCAGCATATAAGCTAAAAAACATACTTATCCAGCTAGTAAAAGAAGAGAACTATCCTAACTCGATAAAAGGATAAAATGGTATTTTCAAAAATGTATAGCAAACATAGAAATATGGCTAGATGGCTGGTCAGGGGCTTTATCTTATGGGTTAAACTAAGAACTTTAAACTTTATCAGAAACATTGTGGGGAACGTTAAAGGTTCACAAGCAGATTCTCTGTCTATTTTTAAAAGACCTCTCTATGGAATCTGCAAGATGGAAACCAGATTACAGGTAGCAGCCTACGATCTAGTGACTGGATTGTGATGTGTAATTGAAATACAGTGGTATTTGTAGGTTTGGAAAAGAAGGGAACAACATCAGACAAATTAAAGTAAAACAAAGTAAAAGACTTGTAGAGTGTTGCCTGGAAGGGAGGAGAAACAGAAATAGCTAAGAGGTTAGCTTTATGATGCGGACACTGGAGGATGGGGTAGGTCTCACTACAGGGAGGTGGGACATGCAAACAGAAAGACCCTTTAGACAGCTGCACGTACAGCACAAAACTCAGCAGAGCTGTGAGTGGTAAGGGTTAGTGTAGGCCTTGAAGCCACTGATTTAGATAAGGTCATCCAAAGAGAAAATACAGAGATACGTTTTAAAAAAGAAAGAGAGACAGAGTAAGAGGAGCACAAAGAGGAATTAGACATGATCAGCCAGAGAAATCAGAGGGGAACTAGAGGAAAACTTTGTGATCGAAGGTTTTAGGAAGAAACTGTTCAACAATGTGGAACACTACAAGGCTTTAATCCTCCCTCCCTCCATTTTTTTGCCTCCTTTTCACCAATCATAGATCATCAAGTCACATAAAATCTTTTGCAAAGACGTTAATGTATATATGTAATCCAGCACTATCAGACTGGGGTCGAGAAAAGAGTAGACGTTTGTGACCACCACCCCCACCACCACCATTTACTTTGTCTTAATAGAAAGCTATTAGCTCCATCTGCTCCTCAGCAGAGTAAAAGAGCTGTCATTAAGGAGGCATTGGTTAGGACAGAGTTTCTACCAACTGAATTATACCAAAGAATATAACAGCACATGGGAAACTCTTTCTCAAAGAAAATGAGATGAATAATAAAAACACAATTCTCAATGAACTTGCAATTACTGAGCTTGCTAAAGGAAGAACAGAACCCAACCAAAGCAGATGTTGGGATAAAGGTGCCATAAGTGGACAGTGGCAAAGTGCCCAAGGGAGATTCATGATAAGTCATTTAAATCCACTTAACTACTAATTTCCAAGACTTTAATGAAGTGTAATGTTTTCTCTGTATTTTTTTCAGAAAAAAGAAATGCAACATTGACAAAGAAGGAAAATGGATTCTGTGTTGTTCATGTTTCAGCAGCCCTCACTTAATTCCATTCCAAACCCAATTCTACTCCCCAGAAATGACTTTTTTTTTTTTCGGTTGAAGATTCACCCTGAGCTAACATCTATTGCCAGTCTTCCTCTTTTTTTTTTTTTTTTTATGTGAACCACCACCACAGCATGGCCACTGGCAGACAAATGGTGTGGTTCCACACCCAGGCACCGAACCCAGGCCCCTGAAGCAGAGTGCACCAAAGTTTTTAGCCACTAAGCCCCACAAGGTTGGCCCCTCAAATGACTTTTATTGGGGTATAATTGACATACAATAAACTGCATATATTTGAAGTATACACCTTGCTAAGGTTTGATATATATGTATATAAATATGTGAAACCATCACCACAATCAAGATAGTGAACATATCCATCACCCTCAAGTTGCCTCATATCCGTTTGTAAACCTTTCCTCTTCCCTCCTGTCCCCAACATTCCCTCCCCCATATTTCCAGCCAGCCACCAATCTAATTTCTGGCACTAGAAATTAGTTTGTATTTTCTAGAACTTCATATAAATGGAATCCTATGTTGTATTATTTTCCTAGGACTGCCATAACAAATTGCTACAGGCCAAGTGACTTAAAACAACATAAATTTATTCTCCTACAGTTCTAGGACTAGAAGTCTGATATCAAAGTCTTGACAAGGTCATCCTCCCTCAAAGGCTCTAAAGAAGATTCCCTCATTGTCTCTTCCAGCTTTTGATGGTTGCTTGTAATCCTTGGCATTTCTTGGCTTGTGACAGCATTACTCCAATATCTGCCTCTGCCGTCACATGGTCTTCTTCACTGTGTCTCCTCTGTGTCTCTGTGTGTCCCCAAATCTCTCTCTCCTTATAAGGAAATCAGTCATCGGATAATCCAGCAGAGTCTATTTCCAAATAAGGTCACATTCACAAGTACCAGGGTGAACACTTTTGGGGGTCACAATTCAGTCCACAATAGACCACCTTCTGGTCCCTCCAAATTCATGGCCTTCCCAAGTACAAAATATATTCACCCCTTTCCAACCTCTTCAAAAGTCTTAACCCATTCGTGAATCAACTCTAAGCCCAAACTCTCACCTAAGTATCATCAGCTCAAAAAGTCTCAAATCTCATCATCTAAATCAGGTATGGTGAGACTCTGGGTATGGCCCATTCTGGGGTAAAATTCTTCTCCAACTATAGACCCATGAAACTAGAAAACAAGTTATCTGCTTCCAAAATATAGTGGTGAGACAGGTATAGGATAGGAATTCCCATTTCAAATGGGAGAAATTAGAATAAAGGAGTCATGGTTCCCAACCACATCTCAAACCCAGCAAGGCAAGCTCCATTAGGTTTCAAGGCGTGAGAATACTCTTTCCTGGCCTGATGTTCAACTCTCCATGCTTGCTATTGGCCCTGGTCTCTAGGTCTAAGGAGGCCCCATCAGCCAGCCAATCTCTGAACCAACCTCAGAGGCATCCTCCTCTTTTGAAAGATAGCCCATGTTTGTAGCTGAATAGCTTTATTGGCCCATTTCCTGCCTGTCAAATGCCAGAAGTCTGACAGTCTTCTTTCATTTTATTCCACCTCAATTCCCTTCAGTTCAAGCTGGCAATGTTTTTGGTGGCATGACTTTCTCAAAACCTCTGTGGCTCTTCCATATATGTCAAGAGGGATCATCTTAACTAATTACATCTGCAAAGATCCGACTTCCGATCAGGTCTCATTCATAGGTTAGGATTTAAACATCTTTTATGGGGGGACACAATTCAACCCATAATATACATTATGTATTCTTTTTTGTACTTCTTTTATTTGGCATAATTATTTTAATATTTATCCATGTTTTTGCTCGTACCAATAGTTTATTCTTTTTATCACTGATTAATATTCCATTGTATGGATAAACACCGTTTGTTTATCCATTCCCCTATTGTTAGGCATTTGGAATATTTCATTTTTGGCATTACAGATAAACCACTATGAACATTCATGTGCAAGTCTTTGCATGGACATTTGCTTTCATTTCCCTCGGGTAAATACCTAGCAGTAGAATGAGTGAATTAGAAGGTAGTATATGTTTAACTTTTTAAATAAGTACCAAACTGTTTTCCAAAGTGCTTATCAGACTCTACATTCCCATAGTGGTATATGAGAGTTCCACTTGCTCCATTTCCTCATCAACACTTTGTGTGGTCAGTCTTTTTAATTTCAGACATTCTAATAGGTATGTGGTGGTAGGTAATACACAGAGAATGGTATTATATTGCATTTCTCTGATGAATAATGATATAGAGTATCTTTTTATGTGCTTATTTGTCATTTGTTTATCTTCTTTGGTAAAGTATGTGTTCGATTCTTTTGCCCATTTTGGGGGGCGGGGGGTAGGTTGTCTTATTATTGAGATTTTAGAATTCTTCATTTATTCTGAATACAAAACCCCCATAAGATATGTGATTTGCAAATATATTTTCTCTGTCTGAGACTTACTTTGTCATTCTTTTAAGATATCTTTCAAAGAGCAGAAGCCCTTAATTTTTATAAAGTCAATTTATCAATTTTTCCTTCCATGAATCATATTTTGGGTATTATATCAAGAAAATCTCATTTAATGTTAAAGCCAAAGCCATTACAAAGACCTAGAAGATTCTAAATGAATTCTCCTTCCCCATTAACTTCCTGACCTCATATTTTACCATGGATTTCTCCTGTTCTCACTCTACTCCAGCCAAACTGGCCTCCTGCTCCTTTGTGAGCAACTCCAGACGCAATTCTGTCTCAGGACACTTTGATTTGCTGTCCCTTTTTCCCGGGATTCTCTTTTCCTGAATATCTGCAGGGTTCACCCTCTGGCCTCCTTCGGTTCTTTATTAAATATTAACTCACTGAAACCTACACTGACCTTTCTTATAACAATTGCAATCGTTCAACATTGCCCAACTTCTTACCTTGCTTTGTTCTCCTCCATATCACCTTGTATTATGCTATGTATTTTTCTTGTTTACTTTTGCTTTCTGGTTCCCCAACTAGAACTTAAGCTCCAGTGAGGCCAGGGATTTATTCTGTCCACCAGTGTTCTCAACTTGAACATTACCTAGCTCTTAGTACATATTCAAAGAATATTTGCTCAATATACGAATGAATATCTGAATGTACACTGATTTTGCCTTTGTACTCATTTGATAGTTTGGTTAGATTTAGAACATTAGGTAAAAGTTATTTTCTCTCACTATTTTTTAAATAAACTTTTTATTTTTTGAGTAGTTTTATATTTACAGAAAAGTTGCAAAGATAGTACACAGACTTCCTATATCCCCATCACTAAGTTTCCCCTATTGTTAACATCCTGTATTACCATGGTACATTTCTCAAAACAAAGAAAATGGCATTGGCAGATTCTTATTAACCAAACTCCTGACTTCTCTCACAATTATGAAGGCAATCCTCCAATTCTTTCTAGTCTGTAGGGTGCTAATGATAAATACAATAAGTCTGATTTTCATTTTTCTATGGGTGGACCATTACGGAGCCTACATATAGTTGTGGGAGATCTTATCCAAGACAGGCATAAATCCACTGTAAATTTTCCCTTTGGCTACTAAAAATTATTTTATCTGGCAGAAAAAGAGAAAACACATTTTCTAACAGAGATTTCCACCAAAAGTCCCAGCCATTCCAGATGCAAATTAATAGTGGCCTTTCTGTGTGCATAAAGAAAAGTGGTTCTGGGGCTGGCCCCATGGCCAAGTGTGGTTAAGTTCGCGCCCTCCGCTGCAGGCGGCCCAGTGTTTCGCTGGTTCGAATCCTGGGCGCGGACATGGCACTGCTCATCAAACCACGCTGAGGCAGCGTCCCACATACCACAACTAGAAGGACCCACAACGAAGAATATACAACTATGTACCCGGGAGGCTTTGGGGAGAAAAAGGAGAAAATGAAATCTTTAAAAAGAAAAAAGAAAAGTGGTTCTGCTAATTAAGACAAGGGGTATCATAAGATCTCAAGCAAAGTCGGTAACCATATGAGCAGGGTATCAACTTAAGAGAACATCCAAAAGAAGAAGGATGTCCAGTAAGTAGCAGCACAGAAAATTGCATATATGGGACCGTTAGACTAGATGGAGGCTGACACTTGATGGTGCAAATGGCAGGTACCTGTAATTTAGGCAGCTGTTCCTTTGCCTGGTCCCCGGGGGGCACTGCGATGCCTTGCTCCTTGAGAGCAAGTGGGCTGCAGAGGTGTTTGAAACTGACCTTGGCTAAACATTTCACTCTTCTAAAAAAGGCTCAAGTCCCCTGCTTTCTCAATATCCCTGCATTTATCATGTGGCATTTAAGTGTTAGCTGTCTGAGACTGATCCAGGGCTGATAAGGCCCTGGCAACACGACATTGATATTCACAGGAGCCTGGATTTCCATGTGTTCGCCACTTTTAAATGTTTTAGGATTGACATTGCTTTAGGCTTTTATACTAATTAAAATCTAAGACAAAAATCACCTAAAATTTAAACAATATTCATTTGTTTAGGGAAATGTGTGCTACGCAGATTATATTATTGCCAATAATAAGTGCTATACAGAGTTTTAAGGAGAATCAAGATGCTTGAAACCAGTTATCGAGGAGTATTTTAGGGAATAAATAACATTTATTTTTCCAATAGTTGACTTCAAGGATGAATCTCTTTTCCCACTAGATAGCAGGTTCTTTAATGACAGCTTGGCCAGATCCCTTATCTTTTATCTCTTGATTATGAAGCCTTATTTCAGCATGTTAGAGTTTAATATATGATAAAATTTGGTACAGCTTATTTCGAATCTTCATTCCTAAATTTGTTTCAAAGCTTGTCTCCTCTTCTCCCTCAGTGCTGACTCGGCCTACCTACGGCTGAAGTTGCTTTGTTTTTAGAGGGTTGTAGTAGGATCTCTTTTCACACATTACTCATTCTTCCTCTCTCCAAATTTCCTTCCTCTTCCTCCTCTCTTGGTATTCTAGACTGTTATGGGTTGGCAGCCCCATCCACATCTCAGCAAGGGCAAAAGGGCAGAAAGGAGCTATTTCTCACATTATCGGCATCATACCAAGGGTCTTCCAGTGACCTTTTCATGCAGAGCCACAGCAACATTGACACCCTTGCACACCCTCTCAAGACAACAGAGAGCAGAGAGGTGGTGATCATTCCCCTAGTTCTTCTCAGGCCTTCCCTACCCTTCAAGCCACAGGCTACTCCAAAGGCCTTGTATCTTCAGAAATCTAGCATTAGTTTCTAAGTTCACATCTACATTCGAACTTCAGGGAACACATATTAAGCAACTTCATTTTTTTTTTTAACAATGTAACGTGTTCTTAGGATCCCAAAAGGCTTTCCTAAGAGTGTTTTCAACACCTTTTCCTCTGACAATGTCATAAGAGTGGGCCTATATGTTCTGCAACCCAGCAAGCACACGGTCAGGGGAGAAGCTTTAACCAGATTCTTTGAGAGCCCTGCTTGCTGCTTCTGGCATGAGAAAGCTCTTCATTCCCCAATCCCACAAGGAGAGAGGGAAAGCAATCCCACCTGTAGGTCACAAAATCAATTTTACTCTCTCCTCTCAATCTCACTTTCAGGATTTCCTGTGGGGAAAAGAGAATGAGGCTGGTCGATTAGTATATTACAAAAATGGAGGTTGGCCTTATCTGACTACTAGAGGCTAGAATGTGAGGTACTCCTTTTATTGCACTACCTAGGAAAGATTGAAAATTCCAGTCTGTTCTTGAGGACATCGCCCTTGGGGATTGCTGTCAGGAGGCTTTGTAATATATTCTTCCCTCCTTGGGGGATAACTATAACTATGTACATGGACCAGTACCTGAGATCCTCCTGAGCTGAGGACTCCCAGCCTGGTAGTTCTCTGGGTACATAATTTAAACAAGCTTAGTCCCGGTTTTTCAGATTGTATTTTCCAAAGATGTTTACAACAATATCTCCCATATCACATACTTACTTACAATATAGCCTTGACATTTCTCTGGTCAAGAGGTGGAGTCTATCACCCCTGGTCTTGAATCTTGTGACTAATAAAGGGTTACAGAAGTGATTCGTGTGACTTCTGAGACTTGGTACTAAAAGGTAGCTTCCATCTTGTTTGCTGGGACACTTGCCATGTAAGAAGTCTGACTACTCTGAGGCTGCCATGTTGTGAGGAAGCCACGCCACACAGTGGTATTCCAGTCAGAAGCCACAGTTTGGTATCCTAGTCAGCATTCCTACTCTTTGAATCTTCCATCCCAGGTGCCAGACTCGTGAATAAGTGAGCCTACAGGTTATTTCAGCCCCTGGTTGTTAAGTCACATTCCCCATCCTTTAAGTATTCCCAAGTGAGGATCCAGATATCATGGAGCAAAGACAAGCTATCCCTACTGTGCCCTTTCTGAATTCTTGACCTACAGAATCCATAAGCATAATAAAGTATTTTTTATGCCATTAACTCTAAGGTGGCTTACTATGAAGCAATAATAAGTGATATATCTGGGGCCCTGAAAATGAGTCTATCTTCTCAGTCATCTATGTTATTTATTTACTTAAGGAAAAAATAACTGTGTGAGCCTGATTAGTTTAACGTGTCTTGGAATGTCTCCTCACCATAGTTAGAGCAGATAACAGAATTAAAGAGCTTCCAGGTCCTGTTGTTTATACCTCTAGGGAGACAAAGAGTCTCGGTGGTGGGCAGGAAAGGTAGATTAACTTTATCTGTATAATTCAGGTATTAAGATTTCTACTTCTCCACATACTTTGGTATAACTTTTTAGTCATGAAGGAGCTTCCTGCTTATCCCTAGGTATAATTATGTGCAAGGAAACTATGCCCTATTAAGATGGACAAATTGTGTGCCTTGATTTTAACTAACAAGAAACCCAGGTGACATTCCAGAGGCATTCTTTAAGTTACTCCATCAGATTCATCATGGAAATGTAGACTAAGGCCAGGCTTGCCATGAATATCTGTTTCTCTAGATATTTCTAAATTTTTCATAAGCTTCCAAGCTGTTAATTCATGTCAGATTGCATCAATATACTTATTGCATACCTTTCTTAACCTCTCCAGTTCCTTTTCCTAGGGCACCATTAGCTGCAGTCTACTCTGAATGGTCCTTGTAGGAATAAGAGAGAAGAAAAGTTAGCATTATGTAGCCCATCACTGACCTTCCAGGGTTCAAAAATCTGAAGGTGGGCTCTGGGGGTAATAACCATTGCTTATTATCCCCCTGTCAGTACACTGAAATATGATTACTACATTTTATCAGTGTTTAATAATTACAGAAAATACACTTTCATAAGAGAGAGGGAACAACTAGAATATAAGTTATAGCCTTTTACCATCTTGAGGAACCAATGCAGAGCTTGGCTAGATTCCTTAGGGAGAATGTGTTGAGGTCTTCCAATCCTCCAGTTTTCATAGATGCAAAGGTTGTCACTGTCTTGGGGTGATGTTCTGCTCTAACAAGCTGGTCTACAGGTCTGAGACAGTACTTTATATTCATGGCCAACATCCAAACCACATTCATCAGACATCTTTAATTTGAATAATATGATGTTATGCCCAAGACAGGGAACCAAAACATGTTGCTTTTTGACTCTCTATAGTGCTTAGTGATCATATACCAATTAGATTTACATAAGCACTCAAAAATACCTATACAATTTAATACATAAGATTTGGGAAGGTTCTTGAACTGGACTAGTAGTAACATAATGATTGTAGACATCAGACTTAAATATTGGTTAATGAGATATTGCGTGGGAATTTCTCCTGTGGTCCCAGAATTGTATCTAAAGCTGAGGAAGTGTTATTTAACTACAATCTAAAGAGAGCCAATATGCCTGTTGGCCATGCATATATCTTCTTTGGAGAAATCTCTGTTCAGATCCTTTGCCCATTTTTTAATTGCATTGTTGGTGTTTTTGTTGTTGAGCTGTGTAAGTTCCTTGTATATTTTGGATATTAACTCCTTATCTGACATATGGTTTGCAAATATCTTCTCCCAATAGTTAGGTTGTCTTTTCATTTTTTTGATGGTTTCCTTTGCTGTGTAGAAGCTTTTTAGTTTGATGTAGTCCCATTTGTTCATTTTTTCTTTTGTCTCTCTTGCCCAGTCAGACATGGTACTTGAAAATATGCTGCTAAGACCGATGTCAAAGAGCATACTGCCTATGTTTTCTTCTAGAAGTTTCATGGTTTTGAGTCTAATATTCAACTCTTTAATCCATTTTGAGTTGATTTTTGTGCATATGGAAAGATGCTCAACATCATTAACTATCAGGAAAATGCAAATCAAAACTACAATGAGGTATCACCTCACTTGGGTGGCTATAATTAACAAGACAGGAAACAACAAATGTTGGAGAGGATGTGGAGAGAAGGGAACCCTTGTACGCTGCTGTTGGGAGTGCAAACTGGTACAGCCATTATGAAAAGGCGTATGGAGTATCCTCAGAAAATTAAGAGTAGATCTAACATATGATCCAGCTATCCCACTGCTGGGTATTTACCCAAATAACTTGAAAACGCAAGGCCATAAAGATGCTTGCACCCCTATGTTCATTGCAGCATTATACACAATAGCCAAGACTTGGAAGCAATCTAGGTGCCCATCAAGGGATGAATGGATAAAGAAGGTGTGGTATTTATACACAATGGACTATTACTCAGCCATAAGAAATGATGAAATCCAGCTATTTGTGACAACATAGATGGACCTTGAGGGTATTATGCTGAGTGAAATAAGTCAGAGGGAGAAAGTCAAATACCATCTGATCTCACTCAAAAGTAGAAGATAAAAACCACAACAAACAAACACATAGCATTGGAGATTGGATTGGTGGTTACCATAGGGGAAGGGGGGAGGGGAGAAGGCAAAAGGGGTGATTAGGCTCACATGTGAGGCGATGAACTATAATTAGTTTTTGGGTGGTGAACATGATGTAGTCTACACAGAATTTGAAATATATTATGATATACTTCCAAAGCTATATAATGTTATAATCCAATGTTACTGCAAATAAATAAATAAATAAAATAAAGTAAAACAAAAATAAAGAGAGCCAATAGCATATCCCTAATAACAAGAGTGTTATAGAGCAGAAGCCAAGAGAGTTTCAGGAAAGAGGAAGAGATTAATTGCAATTTTTAAATTCACATGTTAAAAAAGACAATGATAGGAAAATAATTACTGCCAGATCTAGCATTAGGAATGGTTTTGGTAAAATGGTAAGAATTGATGCCAAGATGCAATAAGTTGGAAAATTACAAGTAAATAAAACTGATTAGTATAGAACATTCTTCAAGAATTTTTTGAGAAAGGAAGATGAGAAACTAGATGAGAGCTAAAACTAGGTGTTCTGACAAAGAAGCCAAGAAAGAAAAATTGAAAATACTCAAAATGGAATGATGGAGCCAGCCCATGGCATAGTGGTTAGGTTTGGCGCACTCCACTTCAGCGGCCCGGGTTCGGAGGCCTGGATCCCAGGGGCAGACTTATACCACTCATCATCACCCATCCTGAGGTGGCAACCCACATATAAAGTGGAGGAAGATTGGCACAGATGTTAGCTCAGGACTAATCTTCCTCAAGCGAAAAAAGAGGAAGACTAGGAGGCTGAGCAAGGTTGGACATGATAGAAGACAACGAGCCAGATCAAGGTCACTAAATGGGGGCTCAAAGAATCTCCAAATAGGTTATCTGATACTATGGTCCTCTCTTATCCACAGAGGATATGTTCCAAGACCCCCAATGGATGCCTGAAACCACGGATAGCACTGACTGCTGTATATGTATGTTTTTTCCTATACAAACATACCTACAATAAATTTTAATTTATAAATAAGGCACGGTAAGAGATTAACAATGATAACTAATGATAAAATAGAACAAACATAACAATACACTGTAATAAAAGCTACCAGAGATGTTAGCAACCTCAGCATACAATTTTTTTTCTTTCCTTATTTCCTTTTTTTCTTTCGCCTTTTCACTTTAAGGGAACAGTTTACAGTTTCTCTTTGGTGTATCTGAATTGCCAGCATCACTGTTCTTGCACTTTGGGGCCATTATTAAGTAAAATAAGGGTTACTTGAACACAAGCACTGTGATACCTCAACAGTCGATCTGATAACTGAGACAGCTACCAAGTGACTAATGGGCAGGTAGTGTATACAGCACAGACACGCTGGACAAAGGGATGATTCACATCCCAGGAGGGATGGAAAGGGATGGCATGAGATTTCATCACTGCTACTCAGAATGGCACATAATTTTAAACCTGTAAATTGTTTATTTCTGGAATTTTCCATTTAATATTTTCAGACCACAGTTGACTACAGGTAACTGAAACCATGGGAAGGGAAACCAAAGATAAGGGGGGACAACTGTATTATCAAAGAAGGGATTTATTCAGTTTTGTAGAGGAAATTCTTTAAGTAGTCAATTAAAGAGTCCAGGTGAAATCTGAATTCCCACATTTGAGTTCCTATGTTTAGCTTATTGGTCACACTGCCCTTTCTTTCAAATCGTCACAGGCTGAATATAAAGTTTTTTAACTAATATATTTCATAACATATTTAATAATGAGCTATTAGAGAATGTAATGTAATTATAGCTAGCAAACATTTTATAACACTAAAGTAAACAGTTTTTAAAAGTGCTATGTTACGAATCAGGCTTTAACATTTTTATATATAATGAAGATATCAAAAATGTGGAATTTCTCTAAAAATTACTAGAAAGTGTTAGGAGATGAGGTCTCATTTAAATGATAATAAAATTCATTTTTTCACGTATCAGACATTTTCAGAGTTAACCTTATTTGGCCATAATTTATGGTAAAATACTAAAAGAGAGTTTCAAAAAGTTTAACTTTTTGCATTTCTAGAAGATTGTAATTATGTCTCTGAGGCTTATGATTTGACAGCATGCCACTCTTAATAAATATCCCAATTCTGCAATTCTAATATAATCCTATCACATCTTATTATTAGAAGATCATTAACACTTAAACCCAATGATTTATTCTTGCTCTCTGTTAATATATACTGTCATCCCTTGTAAAAAGAGATTAAAGGAAACAAAGAATGTGTTCTCCCTGAGGAGAAAGATGCAATTTGTGGTAAACTGGCAAATAAGCCTCATGAATAACTCCTACACAGTGTCCCCATTTTGATCCAAACTTTTAACCTGTGCAAAAAAATAAAAACAATACTGCTGGGACGTAATGAGCCCAAGCACGAACCACACAGAGAGAGAATTCACTGGGATGATGTCCTTGTTTAGATGACTAAAGTACCACATCTAGGTTTCTACATCTAACTCACATCTATCTTAGATTTAAACATCCTGTAGAATAGTCTGTTGAGGCAAATATTGAACAGGATGCTAAAAATCTCACAAGAAAAGGATCCCTAGGAACAATTTGACGATTGCTGTTTTAGCTCTTTCTGTGTCAGGGTTTGATGGTCTAGTGATGGGCCTTTCATGGCTGCTCACATTCCGGACTCTTAGACCCAGCATTCACTCCTCGTGTCACCTCAAAGCCAAGAGCATTCACATGAAAAGGCATCAGGAAAAAATAAAGCAGAAGACCAAGCCCATTCACTCCAGTGGGAGTGGGTTAAAAAGGGAAGAAAAGAGTCAACTAGCCTACGAAGTCAAGCAGGAGAACTCTGCTGGAGAAATCCTCTCACTCTCTCTCTTTTCGTGGTTCTCCCTCCAAGATGTGATGACTACCCTTAAAAGTCAGATCTCCAACAGCAGAGAATAATGGCCTCATAAATTACTGTTTAGCCACTTCAATATTTGGTTAAATAGTAATTTCCCCTAGTGGCTGAAACCAGACAGGAGGTTATGGTATTCATGGTTCTGGGCTACAAGGGCTATATTTCTTTTTGGATCAAATCGACAGGCTCCTTATCCTCCAAAGCAAGTTGGATTTTAAAAAAGAAAAAAAAAAAATGCAGCCATCAGAATACTCAGGAGAAAACATAATAGCACAAGAACCCACAATAAGGAAGAAAAAGGAAATAAATAAAAAATTGACTTTTCAAAAGCTCCTTCTGGTGCAATTAATAAAGTCTCCACACCTAAAATGAACTCAAAGCAAATTTAGAATCTTTGTTTTAATTAAAAAGGGCTCCCTCTTGAGGAAGTGACCATCTTGACATTAAAAGGATGGGATAGAACAGGGTAGAATACTGCAAGAGAATTAATACCATAAACCTAAAAACCTGGAGGAGATCAAGACAGAGACAATTCTGTTAGCCAGAGCTAAGGTTTTCATTATTTCTTTAGAAAGGAGGAAGTAAAATACTAATCTCAGAACCCCAGTCTATAATATTTATGTTATTGCATCTATAATATAACTAAATTCGATAAAGTTCTAAGTCTATAATTTGTGTTAGTCATTTGCAATGAATCTTTTTGTTGTTCTCATGAAGCCCCTCTGGGAGTAGGATTAATAGTTATGTAGCCCATGTGGACCCTGCTGGACTATGGCTGGTGCCAGAATAGGCAGGTCATACAAGAAGCCTCACTTTACACAATACTGCCTTAACATTTATTCCTGAGTAAAAAAACGATAACACCCAATTTTATTCATTCTTTGAAAAGCACTCACTGAGCATCTACCATGAGCACCGCCTTCTGAGAAATACAAAGATGACAATTCACAGGCGGGAAGGAGAGGGTTGCTAAGTCATAAAACAAATGCCAAATAAGTGATATATCAAAATCCCTGAATCCCCCAGAAGTTACTCCCCCCGCTGTTCTGTAATGGTACTTGGCCACATATGTCTCACAAATATTTCCACTCTATTGTAATATGTTACTAGGGAGAAAGGACTGACATGTTCAAGTATGTATTCCTAGAGCATTACAAATATAGTGGGTGCTTTGGAGTATGTTTTTGGAATGAATAATGAATTCAGAGGACAGAGACTAACTTTGACTTCAGGTGATCTGGAAAGATTTCAAGAAGAAGAAGGCAACTCAACAGACCTGAAATAATAAATTATGATGGAAGGAAATAGTGGCAGAGGTAATTTAGAGGAAAATCCCTTTAGTCTGGATTATATAACGTGTGCTTTAGCATCCTGTCTCCTGGTTCAGAATGTTCCTCCGCTATGGTCTCCTCCCAGATCAGCCTTCAGTATGTAGTGCCTACAAGAAAATGAACAATTACTTAAGACAAGTGGAGCTGATTTTTATTTTAATTTAATTTTTCCAGACATATTCAGTTCATGGAGGGAAAAGATAAAATTTTGATTTGAATGTTCCAGATAAATTATAGCTCTCGGCATAGCTATGTCCATTGAAGCAGTCCTGTTCTGTTAGGACAGTTTGTTTATTTACTGCATGTGATGGGCTGACTTGTATCCCCTCAAAAATTCATGTGTTGAAGTTCTAACCCCGAGGATGTAATCGAATGTGGAGACAGGGTCTTTAAAGAGGTAACTAAATTGAAATGAGTTCATTAGAGTGAGCCCTAATCCAATGTAACTGGTGTCCACATAAGAAGAGAAAACTTGGACACAGACATGTACAGAGGGAAGATGATGTGAAGACTACAGAGAGAAGATAGCCATCTGTAAGCCAAAGAGAGAGGCCTGGGACAGATCCTTCCCTCAGAAGGAACCAACCCTGCCACTGCCTTAGTCTCAGATTTCCAACCTCCAGAACTGTGAGAAAATAAATTTCCATTGTTTGAGTCACCAAGTCTGTGATGCTTTATTATGGCAGCCCAGCAACACAACGTACTATACTTAAACTCTGTAGCACTTGGGCCATGCTTCAATCTCTTTTTCTTAATTTGTTTCAGGATGTTGGAAACATCGGCCCATCTTTGGCACTTAGATGAACTTCCCAGAGGAGGTGGAGGGGCTCCCACTTTTGGATGGAGGTGCTACTACGTGCAAACCACTGGCCTTGAGGATAACTTGTCCCTTCAGCTGAGTCCCCGACTCCCCCACAGACTGCAAAGTTGCCCCAGCCCCTCAACCCTCTCTCAGGAAAAGAAAGAAGAAAGTATTTCTGTGACAAGGCAATGACCTCTACTGGAAGCTGCCTGGAATTACAGAGATGCTAGTAAGTCACAAGCCTTAGGGAGAAAAAAAAAAAAAAGAAAGAAAGAAAGAACAGGCTTAAACATTAAGAAGCAATGACCTCAGAGGAATTTCTAAGGGAGAAAGCTGTTACCTCCAGCCACTAAATAACCTAAATTGAAAGGAAATGTAGAAGGACAGAAGTGGGAAAACTTTTAAATCACGTGCTGCTGTTACTATGGAGGGCAAGATGGCTAAGAGGGAGGGCCACACCTCAGGACCAGGGGCTCTCCTCTGAAGGATTTCTAGCTCCTTACTGTTCAATAGTGTGCCCCAGGGACCCGGAGCAGAGGCCCCATGACAGACTGGCTGAATGGGAATCTAAATCTTAACAAGGTCTCTCAGGTGATCTATAAACTCATTAAAGTTTGAGAAACACTACAGTCCTGCTCACTCAGAAAGGTGGCATTTTAGTGCTGTCTAGTCCTTCACTAGTTATTCCTGGTGGGAAAGGCCAATCAACCGAAGGAAGGCACCTCATATGAGACAGTTCTAGGTTCTAAGCTCCTAAGCTCATTTTTCTTCACTTAAGCGCATATTGTGCAACTACTCAAAATATAAAGGTTGAACTAACAAATGTCTAGTTAGCCATTGTTTTTATTCCTTTCAAACCCTTAAAACTCAACTAATGACAGCTCTGGAACTCTGTGATTTCCAGGGTTTTCCACGAAAAGGCCAATCCTTCTAGCCCTCCTATTAATCATCTTGCTGTCAGGGAAGCAGGGAGTTCAAATTTTAACTTTTCTGAATGAATATGTTTCACAGACCAAAATTACCTCAGCAATTTGCTCGGCAGCTTTAGAAGCCTTTACTAAATTGCAGCTCAAATCCATTCCATCTGTTTACTAAACTGGCTGTATAGTTTATCTTCACAAATGATTCTAAAGCATGGTACCAAGAAACAGCTGTTTTTACTCATCAGGTAAGACAGTTTTTCCTGCAAATGGTCCCCAAACCAGAGTATATTAATTTGTCTAAAAGCATAGTTTACTTCTAGTGGTTTTCTTATGAAGGTTAATAACCAGGTTTCAAAAAAACTGAAGCCCTGTAGCATTTGCCAATTGCCATAGTGTAAATTCTCCCACCTTGGCCAATTTCTTTCTTTTTTTTTAAAGATTGGCATCTGATCTAGTATTTCTTGCCAATCTTCTCTCTTTTTTTTCTTCTTCTTCCCAAAGCCCCCCAGTACATAGTTGTATATTCTACTTGTAGGTCCTTCCGGCTCGGCTACATGGGACGCCGCCTCAGCGTGGCTTGATGAACAGTGGTAGGTCCACATCCAGGATCCAAACTGGCAAAATCCTGGGCCGCTGAAGTGGAGCATGGGAACTTAACCACTCAGCCACAGGGCTGGCCCCTGACCAGTTTCAAGATACCAACATGATCACGGAGTTGGGAAAAGATGCGCACAATTGCTTCACAGCATTACAAGCAGACACACCACCATCTATTTCCAAAATACTGCCAAACACCCCACATCCCCCAGACTATTTCCTGTATTAGCTTCAAATTACATGTCAGTGTATAATATATGTGCTGTGCAATTGTACAATCTTAACATTTACCAATAGAAAACTATGAGGTTTCAGATAAAGTACTAGTTTTATTAATGATGTGTTTAATGCCTTTATTATAACAGTAAGATGGTTCTGTATCATTAAAAATTTAGTGCTACTCTCTTTGATTTATTACAAAATGCTAAGGAGCATAGATACAAAAGAGCTGCTCACTCCAAAACTTTAATAATCTTACCCTGCCCACACTTATCAGCAGGAGCAGTCTTCTACATCCCATGAAGAAGGCTACGTTTGTATCTGGTGTCCTTGCAACTACTTTAGGGTAGTCTTCGTAGTTATGGCAACCCTTCCTACAATCATTCATTACCAATTCTTTTTGTTGGTAGTTCAAGGACTTTGGATCTGGGCCAGTCATGCCCCTGGTCGTTCCTGTGTCCTATCTTTAATCTCAACATCTCACACCAGAAAAACTTGTTTATACTTTTAATAATTTCCTAAGGACCATGACATACCTCATAAATTAATTCATTGGTTTTTCATCATCAATGCTACAATATGATGGAAAGTCGCTGTTATGTGTTTAATTGTATCCTCCCAAAAGATGTTGAAGTTCTAACCCTCAGTACCTATGAATGTGACCTTATTTGGAAACAAGGTCTTTGCAGATGATCAAGTTAGGATGAGGTCATTAGGATGCATCCTAATGCAATATGATTGGTGTCCTTATAAAAAGGGGAAATTTGGACAGACAGACATGCCTAGAAAAAAGACAATGTGAAGAGACACAGGAACAAGATGGCCATCTCCAAGCCAAAGAGAGAGCTCTGGAACAGACCCTTCCCTTGAAATGAACCAACCCTGAAAATACCTTGATTTCAGACTTTCCAGCCTCTAGAACTGTAAGACAATAAATGTCTGTTGTTTAAGCCAGCCAGTTTATGGCACTGGTTGTGGCAGCACTAACAAACTAACAGAATTACAATCAGAAGAGGTATGACCCAAGTAACTCTTTTACTCATATCAAATTTGAAGAATTAGTTATACTTTTATTCTTACAAAACTTGGGCAGATTCTAGGTTATTTTAATAACAATATGAGTGACATTTGCATTCTGAAATACTTTCACAGTAGGAAGGAAAAGACTGGACTCACAGCTGGGCATCTTACACGACCCTGACTATATCAACGAGAGGGAGAAGCATTTGTGAACATCATTAATCATACCTGTCATAGTAGAAAAGGTGGCCACAAAAGGCTAAAATATTTGACACAGAACTATTATTAATTTGCTTATGCAGCTTAATTACCCCTACTACAGGGGACTAAAATGTGTTACTACAGAGACCTCACCTTAACTCATTCCTCTAATGGAGAAATTTCTGAAACTGAAAGCAGGTTAGTGCAGAAGATGTTCTGGGGAAGCAAGTCCTCCTTAGCATCCTTCCAAGAGACTCCACAGTCAGCCACGAACTCTACCTATGTTAACAGCAAGTTCTGAAAATGAGTTTCTAAACCAAAAGGCACAAAAACAGAAGCATAACTGCTGAAACTATGGTCAAAACTCTCATTTATTGTCATAACACTTTAGAGCCTGGAGGGATCTAGAAAGTTCATATTTTATAAGAAAGACATGAAACCTAGAGGTATTTCTCCAAGGTTGCAATAAGTGGGAAAACTCAACCTTGTTTCTTACTTTCTAGCATTCTTGCCCTAACTACCCTAGTCACCTGAAGAGCTTTTATAAAAATGCAAATTTGAGGCTGATCCGGTGGTGTAGTGCTTAAGTTCATGCGCTCCACTTCAGCAGCCTGGGATTCATGGGTTTGGATTCCAGGTGTGGACCTACACACTGCTCATCAAGCCACACTGTGGCAGTGTCCCACACACAAAATAGACGAAAGTTGGCACAGACGGTAGCTCAAGGACAATCTTCCTCACCAAAAAGAAAAGAAGAAGAAGAAGAAGAAAATTTCCAGAGCCCAATCTTAAAAGTTCTGACTTAAATTCCAGGTTTGGCCTAAGAGTCTACACTTAAATTCTTGGGGGATTTGGCCATGTAGCAAGGTTTGGAACTATTCTTGAAAAAGATTCTGCCCATAAACCTATTACCTTTGGTCTGCTTCTAATTTCACTCAGACCCAGCCCCATGTGATGATTATCACATCTCTCATCCTGAGAAAGATGCTTAGGATCCCATGGACCTGATTATAATGCCCAGCATGTTCAGATTGAGCCTTACACTGTAGAAGCTGCTCCCCCACTCCTGGGCAAGTTCTAAGCACACAAAATATTTTAGAGCAGAACAGGAAAAACAAACCTGAAATTTCTTAAAACAACTTTGTGAGTGCTCTCATTTCCTACTCATTAGTTTCTATTCCTTAATGTTCCCAAGTACATTCAATTTGCAGCCTTACAAATAGTCATTTACCCATTCACCAAGGGTGAGATGATTTATATTTGGTGAGTTATAATAAGCACAGGTTTCATTTATTTTCTATCATTGCTGTATTGCCTAGGGGGAGGTGAGTTAATTTAAAAATGAAAATAAATCCAAACAAAAAATTAATAAAACTATGGCCTAGTGAATAGCAGTTATTTATAAATGACAGTTCAAACTGGGACACAGGATTTCCTGGGAAGTGTGGAGACTGAGGAGAACACAGGAGAGAGCTGAATGTAAGAAATTTGGAGATATAAAAACTTTGTGCTGATGGTAGTGATGGGAGGGGTGGTAAACTATAAGCTGTGTGACTGGAAGGAAGTTGAGTCTATCCTCTGGCCATCCATCCTGAGCTTTCTCGCTCCCACACTTGAGGATTTCATGCAACACCAAAAAGGGAGACTGAAAGAGGCATGGTTGTACTGGAGAGTTCACTTTTGAAACTTTTCTCAAACATTCTTTATCTTTATTATCCCTACTCTACCTCCTTAGGTGAGATCCTCATCAACTCTCTCCTGAACTACTTCAGGAACCCGTCACTGCTTTTCTTGCCTCCAGACTCTTCCATACCCGTGCCCTTTCAGCAACACTTCCTTCCCATGCATGGTCTTTCCTCTCATAATCTCCAGCCCCCGCTCCCCAGACCCCAGTGATCTCGAGGCTTCTGGGAAATGGGAACTACCTCCTCTTGGCACTTGTTTGGAGATTCCTGCTCTCTATTCTAATACAGGTTCAGGCTGAACTCCTGCAGCCAAACAGCCTGCAATAGTGCCAGTGTGTCTATGCCAAACTGGAGAACCTGAGGAAGATCTAGAATAGCCATATTTTGCAATCCTCCCAGTTGGGCTGTCTTTCCTATGGTGCTTTATTGATTGCAAAGGAAAGAAAGAAGTCATGGAACTCTTTTGGAATTTCTGCTTCAGAGTCTAGGGTTGGCATTTTTGCCTTTGTTTCCAGCGCTGAGGCATGAGACCGGTTGGGTTCAGTGGCAGGCAATGTAACGAGTACTAAACTCAAACTTCAGATTCCTTCAGCTCTCCTCAGAAACTGAACTCTGAGCCAGAATTTTCCTACCTTAAATAATGAAACGGGAGGCCCCGCCCAGAAACCAGAACAAAGGAAAGCTCCCAGTGAGCGGATTCCCTGGCACGGCACCAGCCCGCCAGCTGCTGCTTGGCCCACAGTCTCCGGCCGTGCACAGGTTGGTGCAGGGGGCGCCCAAACTTCCCATGGACGTGCTTGGGGACTGGGTGGAGCTCCAGCACCTGGTTCTGTGGCCCAGGGGGAGGCTCCAAGGTCCCAAACCCCCCCAGCATGGAGGGCCTCTGCTCACCATTGGCAGGGAGGCCCCACCCAGCAGTCAGAACACCAGGAAGCTCCCTAGAGCAGAATTCCCTGCAAGGCAGCAGCTTGCCAGCCGCCGCCAGGCCCATGGAATCTGGCCGTGTCCCAGACAAGGCAAGGGGCTCCCAGAGATTCCGTGAGAGTGGTGTGGGCAGAGTGGAGCTCCAGTGAAATGGCTACGTGGTCCAGGGGGAACTCCAGGTTCCTACAGCAGCCTCAGTGAAAGCCTCTGCACAGCACTAGTGGAGAGGTCCAGACTTGCAATCACAAGGCAGGAAGGCCCTGGGGCAAGAGTAACACAGCTAGGTGAGCTAACGACAGACTGAAGAAGATATCCATAGCTCTGCTGGGACCTATAGTGGACAAGTGTGATCTTGTGGGCTCTGTTAGGGACAAAGCTGTGATTATAGGTGATCCTGCTCCCAGCTGCTGGGAAAGCCCATAACACTGCTGCAGACCCCAAGGCGGGAGTGTGTCTAAGTGGGCTGCAACAGTAGGCACCAGCAGCCTGAGGCCCCCTTGCGATTGCCCCCACAACCAACGAGGGACCCCACAGGACCACTGTGACTATGAGGAGGGGTCCAGGTCCAGTCAGTAACAGCTGACAGGGCTCCTGGTTGGTGCAGTCTAAACAGCTGCCCCCCCACACACACACCAGTTGCAACAAGTGGAAGGAGCAACTAAACTCTATCTCTATGTGGAGGCACAAATCCACACCATCAAGCAGTATGAAAAAATATATTAAATCTGCAGAACAGAAGGAAAATGATAAGCACCCAGAAAACAATCCCAAAGTCAATGAACTCTATAACCTAAAAGACAATGATTTCAAAACTGCCATTATTAAAAAACTCAACGAGTTAAAAGAGAATTCAGATAGACAATTCAATGAGTTCAGGAGATATGACACAAAAGAGCTTGATACTATAAAGAAGAACCAATTAGAAATACTGGAGATGAAGAACACAATGGAGGAGATTAAGAAAAATCTGGACTCTCTGAAAAGTAGGGTCGATAATATGGAGGGCAGAATTAGCAATTTGGAGGATAGGAATATAGAAATGCTGCAGACAGAGGAGGAGAGAGAACTAAGGCTAAAAAGAAATGAAGAAACTCTCTGAGAATTATCTGACTCAATTAGGAGATGCAACATAAGGATTATAGGTATACCAGAGGGAGAAGAGAGGGAGAAGGAGGCAGAAGGCCTGTTCAAAGAAATAATAGCTGAGAACTTTCCAAACTTGGGAAGAGAGATGGAACTTCATGTGACAGAAGCCAATAGATCTCCAAACTTTATTAATGCAAGAAGACCAACCCCAAGGCATATAGTAGTGAAACTAGCAAAAGTCAATGACAAAGAGAAAATACTAAGGGCAGCCAGGCAGAAGAAAATAACTTATAAAGGAAACCCCATAAGGCTATCAGCAGATTTCTCAGGAGATACCTACAGGCTAGAAGAGATTGGAATGAAATATTCAAAACTCTGAAGGACAAAAACCTGCAGCCAAGAATACTCTACCCAGCAAAAATATCCTTCAAATACAACGGAGAAATAAAAACTTTCCCAGATAAACAAAAGTTAAGGGAGTTCATCGCCACAAAACCTCCTCTTCAAGAAATGCTCAGGGAGAACCTCATTCCTGAAAAGTCAAAAAAAGGAAAGGAGTTACAAAATCCGGAACAAAGGAGATAAGCAGAAGGACAATAACACAAAGTAACAGTTCTCCATCAGGACAAAATGCAAAAGAACCAGAAAACTAGTGATAAAATGGCAACAGTAGGCCCCTACGTTTCAATAATCACTCTAAATGTAAATGGATTGAACTCTCCAATCAAAAGGCACAGAGTGGCAGGATGGATCAAATAACAAGATCCAACAATATGCTGCCTCCAGGAAACACACCTCAGCCCCAAAGACAAACACAGACTCAAAGTGAAGGGATGGAAGACAATACTCAATACTCCAAGCTAATAATGAACGAAAGAAAGCAGGTGTTGCCATACTCATATCAGACAAAGTAGACTTCAAAGCAAAACAGATAAAGAAAGACAAAGAGGGGCAGTATATAATGATAAAAGGACGCTCCACCAAGATGACATAACGCTTATAAATATATACACACAGGAGCACCAAAATTCTTAAAGAAACTATTAACAAAACTGAAAGGAGACATCAACAGCAATACAATAATAGTAGGGGACCTCAACACCCCATTAACACCAATGGACAGATCATCCAGACAGAAAATCAACAAGGAAATTATAGAATTAAATGAAAAAATAGATCAGATGGACCTAATAGATATATATAGGACACTTCATCCAAAAACAGCAGGTTACACATTCTTCTCAAGCGTGCATGGAATATTCTCAAGGATAGACCATATCTTGGGAAACAAAGCAAGCATCAATAAGTTCAAGAGGGTTGAAATAATATCAAGCATCTTTTCTGATCATAATGCTATGAAACTAGAAATCAACTACAAGAATAAAGCTGGGAAAGGGCCAAAAATATGGAGATTAAACAACATGCTACTGAGCAAACAATGGATTATTGAAGAAATTAAAGAAAAAATAAAATATTATCTGGAGACAAAGAAAATGAAAACACACCATACTAAATTATTTGGGACACAGCAAAGGCAGTCCTAAGAGGGAAATTCATTGCAATACGGGCTCATCTCAATAAGCAAGAAAAATCTTACATAAACAACCTCAAATGACACCTAACAGAATTAGAAAAAGAAGAGTAAACAAAGCCCAAAGTCAGTAGAAGGAGGGAAATAATAAAAATTAGAGCAGAAATAAATGATATTGAAACAAAAAAGACGGTAGAAAGGATCAATGAAACAAAGAGTTGGTTCTTCAAAAAAATTAACAAAATCGACAAACCCTTAGCCAGACTCACTAAAAAAAAAAAAGAGAGAAGTCTCAAATAAATAAAATTAGAAACGAGAGAGGAGAAATCACAACAGATACCGAAGAAATACAAAGGATCATAAAAGAATACTATGAAAAACTATATGCCAACAAATTGAACAACCTAGAAGAAATGGATAAACTCCCAGACTCATACAATCTCCCCAAACTGAATCAGGAAGAAATAGAGAATCTGAATAGACCAATCACAAGTAAAGAAATAGAAACAGTAATCAAAAACCTCCCCAAAAATAAGAGTCCAGGACCAGACGGCTTCTCTGGAGAATTCTACCAAACATTCAAAGAAGATTTAATACCTATCCTTCTCAAACTATTCCAGAAAAATAGAGGAAGATGGAGCACTCCCTAATACATTCTATGAAGCCAACATCACCCTGATCCCCAAACCTGACAAGGACAACACAAAGAAGGAAAACTACAGGCCAATATCACTGATGAACATAGATGCAAAAATCTTCAACAAAATTTTGGCAAACCGAATACATCAATACATCAAAAAGATTATACACCATGATCAAGTGGGATTTATACCAGAGACACAGGGATGGTTCAACATCCGCAAGTCAATCAACGTGATTCACTACATTAACAAAATGAGAAAGAAAAACCACATGATCATCTCAATAGATGCAGAGAAAGCACTCGACAAGATCCAACATCCATTTATGATAAAAACCCTCAATAAAATAGGTATAGAAGGAAAGTACCTCAACATAATAAAGGCCATATATGACAAACCCACAGCCAACATCATACTCAATGGACAAAAACTGAAACCCATCCCTCTCAGAACAGGAACAAGACAAGGGTGCCCACTTTCACCACTCTTATTCAACATAGTACTGAAGGTTTTGGCCAGAGCAATTCGGCAGGGAAAAGAAATAAAAGGAATCCAAATAGGCAATGAAGAAGTAAAACTCTCACTGTTTGCAAACATGATCTTATATATAGAAAACCCCAAAGAATCCATAGAAAAACTACTAGAAACAATCAACAACTAGAGCAAAGTTGCAGGGTATAAAATCAACATATGTAAATCAGTAGCATTTCTATATGTTAGCAATGAACTAACAGAAAAAGATCTCAAGAAGTCAATCCCATTCATGATCGCAACAAAAAGAATAAACTACCTTGGGATAAATCTAACCAAGGAAGTGAAAGATCTATACAACAAAAACTACAGGACTTTCTTGAAAGAAATCGACGACAACATAAAGTGATGGAAAGACATTCCATGCACATGGATTAGAAGAATAAACATAGTTAAAATGTCCATACTACCTAAAGCAATCTACATATTCAACACTATCCCAATCAGAATTCCAATGTCATTCTTTACAGAAATTGAACAAAGAATCCTAAGATTCATATGGGGCAACAAAAGACCCCAAATTGCTAAAGCAATCCTGAGAAAGAAGAACAAAGCTGGAGGTATCACAATCCCTGACTTCAAAACATACTACAAAGCTACAGTAATCAAAACAGCATGGTACTGGTACAAAAACAGATGCACAGATCAATGGAACAGAATTGAAAGCCCAGAAATAAAACCACACATCTATGGACAGCTAATCTCTGACAAAGGTGCTGAGGGCCTACAATGGAGGAAAGAAAGTCTCTTCAACAAATGGTGCTGGGAAAACTGGACAGCCACATGTAAAAGAATGAAAATCAACCATTCTTTTTCACCATTTACTAAAATAGACTCAAAATGGATCAAAGACCTAAAGATTAGGCCTGAAACAATAAGTCTTCTAGAAGAGAATATAGGCAGTACACTCTTTGACATCAGCTTCAAAAGAACCTTTTTGGACACCATAACCCCTCACATGAGGGAAACAATAGAAAGAATAAACAAATGGGACTTCATCAGACTAAAGAGCTTCTTCAAGGCAAGGGAAAACAGGATTGAAACAAAAAAACAGCCCACTAATTGGGAAAAAATATTTACAAGTTATTTATCCGACAAAAGGTTAATCTACATAATATACAAAGAACTCACACAACTCAACAATAAAAAATCAAACAACCCAATTACAAAATGGGCAGGGGACATGAACAGACATTTCTCCAAAGAAGATATACAGATGGCCAATAGACATATGAAAAGACACTCATCATCACTAATCATCAGGGAAATGCAAATCAAAACTACACTAAGATATCACCTTACACCCGTTAGATTGGCAAAAATATCCAAAACCTAGAGCGACAAATGTTGGAGAGGCTGAGGAGAAAAAGGAACCCTCATACGCTGTTGGTGGGAATGCAAACTGGTGCAGCCACTATGGAAAACAGTATGGAGATTCCTCAAAAAGTTAAGAATAGAAATACCTTATGACCCAGCCATCCCACTGCTGGGTATCTATCCTAAGAACCTGAAATCAGCAATTCCAAAAGTCTCATACACCTCTATGTTCATCGCAGCATTATTCACAATAGCCAAGTCATGGAACCAACCTAAGTGCCCAGCAACTGATGGTTGGATAAAGAAGATATGGTATATATATACAATGGAATACTACTCAGCCATACAAAAGGACAAAGTTGTCCCATTCACAACAACATGGATAGAGCTTGAGGGTATTATGTTGAGTGAAATAAGCCAGACAAAGAAAGACAAACTCTGTATGACTCCACTCATAGGTGGTAGTTAACATATGGACAAAGAGAACTGATAGGTGGTTACCAGGGGAAAGGGGGGTGGGGGGAGGGCACTAGGGGTGAAGTGGTGTACCTACAACATGACTAATAATGATGTACAACTGTAATTTCACAAGGTTGTTAACTATCATAATCTTAATTAAAAAAAAAAAAACAGTCAGCAGGCCAAAAAAAAAAAAGTCATTCAAGTTTCCCAAGGTTCTGTGAGCCAGCCTGATCCCTGGCCCACTCAGAAGAATTTTCCAGAACCTGTGACATTAATATGATATGAAGGAATTATCTCTCCCTTAGAGCAGAGGGTAGACTGTGGCAGATTGTATTTTTCAAAAATGGCTACAACATCTCTCATCGTACATGTTTTTCTAGAATAGGGGTTGACAAAACATGGCCTGCAGACTACTGCCTGTTTTTATAATTAAAGTTTTATTGGAACAGTGTTGTAAAAAAAAAATAATGAAATGGATATACCACATCTCTATATTGATGGTTCATCTGACTTTGTGTTTCATCAGTCAATGATGAAATAGTTTCATGAGTAAGCCATCTTCCAAATCAGAGACATACTCAACAAATCACTTTATGAATATAAACCTGTGGCATTTTAGGTTTAGGTCAACCAATTGCACAATCCTGAAGGATCAGAGTAGAATACAGATAAACTTTCCAGCCCTCTGATCCTGGCTCTCCAAAAAGTGACAAGGAATTCAGGAGCTTAACTATGAAATGTCAGAGAAATTTGAGTCACTGATCTTCCTTTTAGGGATATCTTCAGAGCCTGAGAGACACAGACATATCTGCCATTTGTCTTAAAAGGTCGCAGAAAGCTCCCAGACACCTGCAATGTGGGGAAACTTTCCCCATGCCTGCAGCTTAAGGAAGCCAGCACTGGCCAGGCAAGAGTTGAGATTTGTCCAGCTGCCTTGGAGCCACCTTGGCCATTTTGAAAACACAAGTCCTTCACTTTCTTGGTTTTCAAAGACCTTCAGAAAGGAAGAAGGAAGAATGAGAGAATTCTCCCTTTACTGATTTTTCCTATCCTCTACCCTACTTGCTCCTGCATGAACAAATACACACAACACAGCACTGACTCTAAATAAGAACTTTGGAACCATGGAGCATAAGTCACCATGAAGGCTAGAGAAATCTCAGTCAGTCTGGTAACTACTCATCTTTGGAGTGCAAACCATCCCCCAAAAAGGTATACAACGTAGCTAATAGAGTCCAGCATTTTCCTACTTCAGGTATTTCTTTGATTCTGCAGCTTTTGCCTCCAACGTTGTGTCACCTCTTTCTGGGTCTGATGTCTTCTCTGTGGTCTTTAAGCCACTGATGTTGTAGCCGTGTCTGAAGCTTCCAATCTATGCAAGGTTGTCTGAGAAATTTACTCCTTTAACCCTACCCACTTTCTGTCCTAGTCTTTGCTAGCATGCTCCCCTCCATGATCCTACTCACTGGTGGTGTGAGGCCATCATCCGTTCAAAGGAGATGATGTATACAAAAGCCCCTGATGCACAGAGGTGCCTAATTATTAGGTCCCTTCTCTCAGAACCACGAGGGAAGACTCCCTGTTCGAGCCCAACTCTCAGACTCCCCGAGGTAACATCTCAGCTTTATTCTCTATCACCAAGCATCTCTTACAATCCTAATCTAGATCTGGACATCTACTTTCATTCTGAACCCTCTCTAACTTAAACAAGCTCTTTGCTTCTGTGATTCTTTTCCCCCTCCATGTTTTTCCCTCAGATAATAACTTCCTTATCCGAATTAATTTTCACAAACACCTTGATTTACAAAAGCTATAAATAAAATTCCATCAGTGAGAATGGAGATGATATCTGAAAAGGAGTGCCCTGGTGAGAATTGGTGTCCTGATCTTCACTTGGCTTCTTCAAATGCCCCAAAGGTGGCTAATTGCCTTTGGCAGATTAGCCAAGGGACTATTTCTTGAGAGCAAGAAATCAAGGCCCTCTGAGTTATTCCAACTAAAAGTTGAGAAGCATATAACAACTAATAAAGCTAAATTAATGCATTCTTAAAGAGAAGGGAAACTTCAATCATTCTCCCTGTGCTTTGGAAAATCCATGAATAAATAAATATGTTAATGCAAATAGTTTCCACCTCACAGACAGATTTGTAAGAGGATGTCCTTTCCTTAAACTACACTGCATTCTAAAGCAACTCTCCCGCCTGACAGTATATCTGGCAGAACTAGTTAGTAGGAATGACCCTTACTCAACCATAATCTGTACATATAATTGATGACAGAATCTGAAAGGATACTAACATCTGACCTGGTACTATTACATTTTCAAGGTAATTTGTGTCATAACGGTTCATTTAAAAACACGTAAAAGCAAGTTTATGCAGCATTGAATATAATCGCTTGTTCACAATCTCAAGATCTAAAGAAGCAGAGCATGCTTTTAAAAATCAATACACAAGCCTAAACCTAATGGATAATTCATTAGAACCAGTTCTGCTGAACCACAGATTCACAGTGCCAACACAGTCCTCAGCAAAGCTGAGTTAGAAGGTAAGAATCTATCCACCCTACCTCCCATTCTGAGGAAGCTTTAGGTGTCAGGAGAAAAGAAGGCTGCAAAGTGGTCCCAGTGAACAAGAAATTAGAGTCCAAGACAGTTTTAGGAGTAACCAAGTGCTACATTAGAGCAGAAAGAGATACGGCTTTAAACACCAGCCCTGGTTCATTTTTCTATATTCTTTAAGTGTATTGATCACAAAAGTCTGGAATTTAGGAGAATTCTAAGAACCTGAGTGTCTTGAGGGAACAGCAGAGGAGATGTGATTGAACGAGGAGTACTGAAGAGCACCAAGCATGAGAGGACAGATCTTTCTGAATGGAATGTGTCCTGGCTGGTAAGGCAAGGAAACCAAGGTGTTCTTTTGATTCAGCAAATGATTCTAGGGAAAGTTCTTCTTAGATCTCTGTGCCTTAATATCTTCCTGAGTGAAAAGAGTGTGGACAGGAGGGTTGGATGCTGAAAGGGATGCCTTTCCTTCCAATGACATGATGCAATGATGAAAAGTAGGCGTGGGTTTCTAGATCGGAGGCACTGACCTGGCCTGGACTAGGCTGACTGACCAAGGTGACAACAGGACACATCAAGCTTCTGGACACACCAGGGCTTGCAGGACTGGCATCACTTGGGTCCTGGGACTCTTCAGTGCATCTCCAGCCACACAACAAGGGTGGGACTCAAGGGCTTAATGGGTGCCACAGATTTTCAAAAATAAGAAAAGTAAATTTGATTTGTTTGTTTTTTTTAAGATTGGCACCTGAGTTAACATCTGTTGCCAATCTTTTTTCTTCTTCTTCTCCTTCTCCCCAAAGCCCCCCAGTACATAGCTGTATATTCTAGTTGTAAGTGTCTCTGGTTGTGTGATTTACTTTTTTTTTTTTTTTTCTCCCCAAAGCCCCCCGGTACATAGTTGTGTATTCTTCGTTGTGGGTTCCTCTAGTTGTGGCATGTGGGACGCTGCCTCAGCGTGGTCTGACGAGCAGTGCCATGTCCGCGCCCAGGATTCGAACCGACGAAACACTGGGCCGCCTGCAGTGGAGCGCGCGAACTTAACCACTCGGCCACGGGGCCAGCCCCTGTGTGATTTACTTTTAAACATTCATAAAGACCATATAAAAATTTGGGAGCTTATAGGAATTTTTGAAAAGGAAGGCGGGCAGTGTGAACAGGAAGAAAGCTTGTATCCATAGGATAGCCAAATATTGAGTACTTCCATATTACGTAAGCTAACTCAAATGCCAACATTCCATAACCATTCAATCAGATGCAGTGTTATATTTATCATACCCTTGTTTATTTTGCTATTAGAGACTGATTTCTATAAGCCTACATTTCAGATTACATTTTCTAAATTCTATCATCTGGATTCTGTCATTGTAAATCAGAAGCTCACACATTCAAGTATTGTTTAATCATTAATGACTTGCACAGTTATAATTTAAAACACATACACACTATTTAACTTTGATTGCTTTCAGTACACAAAGGAGATAGAGTAAACTTCTCAAAGCACTTATATTTACAAAAGTAAAAACCCATTCCTACTTTAACAATAGCCGTCTAATAAAAGAAATTGTAGCAATAAATACAATTGTAGTATCTATCAGGTAAGAAAAAAGCAGAATCATGTGCAGATATAGTTTTCTGTCATAACTCATCATTTCCCCAACCCTCTTCACAATAATGGAAAAAAGTCCCTAATTGACATGTTAATTCAGAGTTCATACCAAAATCTTGCTAAGCTAAAATTCTAACTCCTGTTTTTTGGTTAAGTGGAAAAGTCAAACATTGATATCATTTATAACTAGGGTGTGATGGTAACAAATGAAGCTTTCCCCCAATCTATACCTCACTGCCAGGAATCTGAGGTCCAGGTGTCAGCTGTATAGACTTGAGCCTCCGTCTGGTGTTTCTAGAAGATAATGAGTGTAAGGGTACTTAGCACAGAACCCAGCAGGCACTCCATGACTATTAGTTTCTCTTCCCATCTTCTTTCCAAAATTACTAACTCACGTGGTCATAACTAAGTCTTGTTCCCTTAAAATATCAGAGCTTGAAAAGAAATATGAATAAACTCCATGGTCTCAAAGTATGCATAAACAAGAAGAACCAACTCTTCCCACTTTCTTTTAAGTGTCCCATGCCTATAAAAACCATTTTCCTTAGCTCCACACCCTTCTACCGATGGGTCACCATCATGGTGCTCTGTCTCCTTTCTGCACAGCATTACATCCTCCTCTTCAGGATCCCCCACGTTAGCCCTGCAGGGATCCACAGGAGATTGCTAGGGACTCAAGTACGATCATTCAGAAGGGGAACATTTACTCCCAAGTAATATCAAGTACCACGCCAGAAGGCGAGCAGTGAAAAAGAGCACTACCTCTAGGATGAACATATATGTCACTAATTTTAATGTAACTTGGTTATAATAAGAAAAGGAAAAGAGAAAATACGTATGCTATATCTTGACCCGCTAAACTTATTATCCTATTTAGTGTTTTTTCTAACCCTTTGTATCTCCTTTACCAGGGATGATTGATTAAAAACCTATATATACACTCTGCTTTACAAGCATTGGCTTATTTACCATCGATGCTTTGATGCACAAAGTTTCTCTATTTAACAAAAACTCTCCAAAAAATCAATACTTCTTTCTTCTGGGAAATTGCCCAAAGAAATGTCCCCACTGAGTCTTCTAGGAGCTTCCATTATGTTTCATACCTCTCATGTAAAATATCTCATTCACTTATTCAACAAATATTTATTGAATGTCTACCATGCACCAGACACTGAACCTACCAGGTGCTGAAATTACAAGAGTGAATAAGACAGAATATGGACCCGGCTCTCACAGAAATTACATTCTAGTGAGGAAGACCAAAAGTAAACAAGCTCAAACTCTCCTTAAAGTCTCTAAAGAGATGAACAGGATGTTGTGGTGGAGATTAATAATGCAACTGGAAGAAGAGGGCCTGGCAGAGGGAGAGAAGTCAGGAAGGGCCATTTTGAGTGGGTGACTCATGATCTAACACTTGAAGGACAAGAAGAAGCAACCGTTCAAAAGACTGGACGAAGATCATCTCGGGCAGCAGGAATAGCTGGTGAGTTCTGCCTCAGAAAACACTAGGACCTTAACTACTGCTTACAGGAAGGAAGGCTATATGGTTTAGACATGATCACATTTCTGTTTCCCTGAGGTCCTCTTCTGCCAGCCCTGATGAACCATCCAGAAACACACACTGCACCTTGACTCAGGTATGTGCTCGCACTGCCCAAGGATGCCCTGTAGCGTCCAGCAAGGCATCCCCCCGGGTGTTTAATCTCACTTGGGTAAAGACCTCACCATTAGGTGATGACCAAAATTAGTCATATTGACTTTGCTTTCTGAAAAAAAAATTAGACTGCATGGCTAACACAGTGATTTTCAAGCTGTGCTCCGCAGACAGAAACCACTTTCACAGGAGGCCAAGAAAGTGGGGCTCTACCTGACTATCATCACTTTCAACTATTCAACATATTAGAATCTGTTCAAGATTTCATTTAATGAAAAAATTTTGTGAGTAAAAGGGATTTGAAAACCATAGTTTCCAGCCTGTTTTAGAACCTTTAAATGAATCCAGCTCTCCAAAATATGAGAAGAGATGTTGGCACATGATCTTGAGTTCCTCCAGCCCGCCTCTTATTTTTCCATTCACTAGACCTAAATCTTTTCTTTCCTTTTCTTTCCTAAATCTTTTCTTTCCTTTTCTTTCCTAAATCTTTTCTTTTTACATCTCATTTTTGCTTCATAACCTGTATCCAGTTCTCTGCTTAGCCTATAAACTATTTGATGAGCCAACTTCTTCCTCCTTACTTTAGGACAAAAAAAAACCTTTACAATTAAAATGCAGAGATCAGTAATGCATTTAAGTTAGTTCAATCCAGAAACAAACATTTTTAACATCTATACTAAGTGAGTTACTGATTTTTGGTGGGGAAAAAACTGAGAAAAATAATTTAAAAATTCAGCTTGCCAACTTTTCAAAATAAATGTGAAAATATGCAACATAATTCAAACAAAAAATAAATCAAAATACATAGTATAGCCTCTTATTATGACCCTCTCTTTTATTGGTATACACCTCTGTTCCGCAAAGTGCTTACTGTGGAAGGGGAAAAAAAAGGGACAAAACCAAGGGTTGAAAGAAGAGATAGAAAATACAAAGACTGAAAAAAAGAGGAAGAGAAAGATAGCAGCACTGTTGCGGATAGGTTTAAAAAACGAAATGTCGGGGGGGCTGACCCCGTGGCCAAGTGGTTGAGTTTGAGCGCTCTGCTTCAGCGGCCCAGGGTTTCACCGGTCCTGGGAGCGGACATGGCACTGCTCATCAGGCCATGATGAGGTGGCATCCCACATGCCACAACTAGAAGGACCCATAACTAAAAATGCACAACTATGTACCTGGGGCTTTGGGGACAAAAAGGAAAAATAAAATCTTAAAAAAAAAAGAAAATGTCAGGCTGGCCCGTGGTGTAGTGGTTAAGTTTGTGTGTTCCATTTTGGCAGCCCAGGGTTCGTGGGTTTGGATCCCAGATGTGGACCTACACACTGCTCATCAAGCCATGCTGTGGTGCTGTTCGTCATACAAAAGAGAAGAAGACTGGCACAGATGTTAGCTCAGGGATAATCTTCCTCAAGCAAAAAGAGGAAGATTAGTAACAGATCTTTGCTCAGGGGCAATCTTCTTCAAGCAAAAAGAGGAAGATTAGCAACAGATGTTAGCTCAGGCCCAACCTCCCTCACCAGAAAACAGAAGTTCATTTTTCAAACTTCAAAAAAACTGCTACTTCTAAAATTATTAATCAGATTTTCCCACATATATTGTGGTATAGTGGTTTCATATCAGCAGTCTAGGTAATTAGGATCCTGTAGAAAACATCTGTCCATAATTTTAAGAAAATTTTATCAGTGGACTCATTGCATTCCAAGCCCAGAGAGAATGCGCCCTGCTGATCTGCAGGGCAGCATACACACTTTCTGGACTTTCCTTTCAGGGGTGGTTAAAACTAGATGCTAAGGCACCAAGGAACAAGGGAACTCATCTTTAACTGTCACAGATGCCTGTGCACCCCAGAGAAGACATTTCCATTGCATTAGGCATGTTGGAGGTGCCAACCTGATGTGTTGGTCAAATTTATTTACCTGTTGTGATGAGTTCATTTCCACAATGCAATTTCCAATTAGAAGCATGAAATCAAAACCAGCCAACTCCATTCTAGCTTACGATGTCGTGCAATAACAAGTAAAATTAAAGTCAGCCAAGGCACGCTTGCTTAGAAAATTAGTGAAAACCTCAGACTCACAAATCAACAGGATTTATATATGCAGTGAAACCTAAGAAAATTAGCTGTTATCTAATTCTAAAACAAACACATTTGACCACTAATATTCAAGCTACACCTCATTTGAATTATATAGAGCTTAGGAAGCCAATACATATTCTAAGAAAACAAGAACAGGAATAATTTCCTGGCCTATTTGCGTATTAGCAGCCCCTGGAAGTGCTTTGGTAGCCACGATCCATCTGTCCCAGTTACCCTTCCAAACCCAATTCATTAACTGGCTGTCCTCGGCCTCCAGATATAGAAGATAAATTTATAAGTATACACAAGAAGATGTTCCCTAGAATTTCTTTGGGAAGAAAACATATTAAAACAAAACCACAAACACAAGAGAGCTATCAGTGTCCAGTTATACTTCAGAGCAGATACAACATTCACTTAACATTTTAGGACTTAATAATAAAGAAAATTAATTCTGTGATCCCCAATTACTTCTTGAAATTCACTCCGGGGCTCCATTGGGTCCCTAGAGATGTGAGTAGTGAGCTCTTCTGGGAACAATTTGGAAAGCAGGCTTCTAGTAGAATAAGAAAGCAGTCATCCCCTCTGAAGAAATCCAGAGGGACACAATTTTTGCAGGCCAGAAAACAAATGACAGTTGCAAGAGGCAAAATCAGGTCTTCCAGTTCTACCTCAGGTGTGACTCCCATTCCTGCCTGTGCCTAATAGCCCTATTCTGGCTTAGGATGAGGGGGGATTTAAAGGTGCTCACATGTCTTTACCCGGCCCTCTTCTCCTGAGTAATGAGATCATGGTGTCTTCCAGCAAAACATTTTTTGTCTTTATAAGACCATTTGTCCTAAGCCATCCCTCACATTGCTTCACCAAGAAAGCAAACCTACATGATCTACTTACTCTATAAATATGGTTCTAGTTAGAATCCCATCTGCATTCGTCCTCTTGTAAAATTACACATAGACGAGTATGTGTATTTTTTGCTGTAATCATAGTCTTATAGATGCACAAGGCATTTAAAAATATTTAGAAGAAAAATGAAATAAGCCCTTGTTCTTAAGGACTATTCAAAGACAAATAGGGGCTGCGCCCGTGGCCTAGTGGTTAAGTTCAGCACGCTCCACTGAGGCGGCCAGATTCAGTTTCCGGGCATGGTCCTATACCACTCATTGGCAGCCATGTTGTAGGAGTGACCCACATACAAAATAGAGGAAGATTCACACAGATGTTAGCTGAGGGGGAATCTTCCTCAATAAAAAAAAAGAAAAGAAAAGAAAAGACAGAGCATAGTGAATAAGAAAACGAATACTCTTAAATGCATGTATGTCAACTTCATATCAACTCATAAATATTTTATTTGTCATATAAAGTAACCTTGATATATTAGTAGAATTTTGAATTTGTCCCTATCAATTCAATAATTAGAAGCTAAACTCACCAATCATTTCCATTGAACACAGTGTTTGTAGTATAGCCTCTTATAGTAACATCACTATAATTAATATGTGTGTCTGGTGTTTTGTATATATTGCCACCCACCATAAGTACTTCAAAGGCAATATTACAAAACAACTCTTTAATTTTTTATCTTGACTACAAATAAGAAGGTTTAGTGAGCCTTCAAGGCCTTATCTTTGTGAACTTAATCTGCACACTATGACTATAAATCCTCCACTTTAATCCATTGTTAGTTATACTAATTTCTTATCCAATAGGCAAACTAAACTAAATAACTGATAACCCATGAGTTTTCTCCAGAGGAATAAAATTTATCCAGG
The DNA here is from genome assembly GCF_041296265.1 of Equus caballus. Classification (NCBI taxonomy): domain Eukaryota; kingdom Metazoa; phylum Chordata; class Mammalia; order Perissodactyla; family Equidae; genus Equus; species Equus caballus. The sequence goes on from NC_091704.1 coordinate 24,761,518, forward strand.
AGATGACTGACTTTATCACATCTGTATTCACTCCCCTCTTTGGACACAGCACATCTGTGAACTTTGTAGGCGTCCACAAGACATCAGGTCCACCACGCATCCCCAAACCCACCCTGACCCTCATGTGTGCTGCCACTCTAGGTTCTAAGGATGGCAGCATGCCTTATGCCTGAGACTACACAAGTTAGACAATAACTACCTGTTGTTACAGAAAATAGAGAGCAAGCTTTGAGGGACTAAGTCCTAGAAGGTAAGTTTGAATTGGCATTTGGGGGAGCGGATTTGCAGACAAAGGACAAAGGTTTACAATAAAGATACACCCCAAAAAGGACAAATCATGGCTGGACTTCAAGGGCAGGCACTAAACCGCTCCACTGACACTAAAGCTTGACAGTTTCTTAGGTAGGAAAAGATTCCCAATTACAGCTAAGTTTGCAGTAGGTACAACTTTACCATTTTACCTAAAGTGGACCTTATCAGTGGTCTTTTGATCATAGAACTTTCTGAGTGAGTTGACAATTGATTATCCTTCTGGATGCCCCTTAGCTTGCATGCTTATTAATTACTAAGTTATCTCTCCTAAAGAAACATGGAGCAGAAATTATACAGATCATGAAGACAAAATTCAACCTCAGTGCTGAATGACAAGCTGTTTCATAGAAGCATCAGCTTGGCTGTCCGGGATGTTCTCTTCAGGAGCAGGCTATGTCACCAGCAGAAATAAATCTGTGAATGCGATTGAAGCCTCCAGAGAGGTTACCGTGTCATGTTCCTATCAACTAATGTCAAATTTTTATATACAAATATTCCCAGTTAACATGACTGATGTTTTTCTAGGCTGGCTGGCTAGTCACTGCCTCTTTTGATTGATGTTCATTAAATCGATGACTAAATTAGCATTATTATTAGAAAGTATTTTAAAGTTCAATTTGATAGGGATGTTAGCTATTTAGTTCCTCTTAATCTTTTCAAAGACCATGTTAGAATATTTGGCAGATATGTTTCCAAGGCAGAGTCAAGACCTAGACCTGATAACCTGATGAGGTGGGTACACATCAAACCTTTAAAAGCATTTTTTTCACTTTTTTTTTATTAATATTATGGTAGATTACAACATTGTGAGATTTCAGTTGCACATTATTGTTAGTCTTGTTGTGGGTACACCACTTTCCCCTTTGTGCCCTCCCCCCATCCCCCCTTTTCCCTGGTAACCACCGATCAGTTCTCCTTGTCAATATATTAACTTCCACCTATGAGTGGAGTCATATAGAGTTTGTCTTTCTCTGTCTGGCTTATTTCGCTTAACGTTTTTTTTAAGATGAAAAAACACCAGGGGCAGATATAATAAGCATATCCCCATCGTCATTGACCTTGTCATTGGTGATCCAATGAAAGTGATCATAAGAAGAATGAATTTGAGAGAAATGGCAACTAATAAAAAGAGGAACTGTATGAAAGTTATAAGAAAAAGTCTTTAAAAATTAGAAGAGGTTGGTGTTCTTGTCTCGCATTGTAAAAGAAAGCTACCACCCATTTCACTGGGGATGCTCTCAGTAATGGAAGCAGCGATTATACCAATTCATCCAGACTTTAGGAAAGGGATCCAGGATTTGAACTTGAATCTGTCTGAGCCCTAAGACAGTTCTTTTCTCCTATACAATCTGACCTCTAGCTCTGGCTGCCTATTTTGAAATTAGGATTGCAAGTTTTTATTTTTCAAAATCTATGACTGGAAAGTTTGCCCTGAGTCAGATTCATATTATCCTATTTCATTTTTCACATTCATTCAACAAACATTTTTTGGAGAACCTGCTGTATGCAGGAGCTTCACTAGTCAACTAGCACGTCAAAGATATTCAAGAAATTTTGTTGAAAGAATGAATGTTTTCTTGGCTTTTTCATAGTCCTCTTCTTAGGGCCTCATATGTCTCCCACTCCTTTCATCCATCCTGTCTTAGGCTTTACAAGTTTTCTATATTAAACCAGTAATCTTTTAAGATTCTTGGGCACTACATACCCACCCTTCTGAATGGTAAATCTATTAATGCATACGCATATTCTAGTATGCTTCTTTCCTACTTTTTCACAATCTCTCACTTCAATTTCTGATTTTCTGCCTGCATTGCTGCCTAAGGAACGCTGAACAAGACACTTTAATTTGCAACTTGTCCCTCAACTCCATTTTTACCACTATCTCCACAGAAAATTCCAGTAGCGTTGGATTTTTATATTAATGGCAGTTCTCCCCTCTCCTGGGCAGAGCCTCTATAAAATAAATAATCTAGGTGACCACTGGAAGAGTATTGTGCAAAGTGTTTTGGTTACCTGTTTTTCACTATCTGAATTCAAGTTCTAAAACAATGATGAAGATCAGAGTGCGAAACTACTGTCTCCCCAAATGGGGCGAGGCGATGACAGCTCTCATCCTAACTTAAATATGTGTTTAATTTAAGAAGCCTCTGATTCAGTGACAGATACTACTAATCATTAAACAATAGGCTGAATGTATGCTTCATGTTTCTTTACCAAATATTTGACAACCAATAAGCAAAAAGTTGAATTGCACTTGTTTTTAAAAATAGCGCAATAAAGCATTAATATAACTAACTAATCTAACAATCCAATTATAACAATTAATAAAACTAATAATAACAAGTCTTAGCTTGAAAATAGTTTTCCTTGGGGTGCTTTTCAAGAAGAAAATACTATGGTTTAATAAGGATACCTTACCTTGGTACATCAACATTTTATTTATTATAAAGTATTAGATTAAACCATATGGAATTATTGAAATTTGACTGTTTTGACCTACAAAAATGGCAATTCCATATCGTTCAAATTTATATCACAAGGATTTGCTGATATTCAACCATTTGCAATCTATAGAATATCAACTTTATATGATTCAACCTAATAAATAAAAGCCGACACTCGTTTAGCAGCTGTCAAGTGCCATTTCCTGGGCTACGCATTCTTTATGATCATTCCATTTAATCTTCACAACAATCCCAAAACATGGATATTGTTCTCATTCTACAAGTAAGAAAAATGATTCTTTGGAGAATCACAGAAATACACATGTTAAAGGTACTTCTGGTAAGATCTTAGAAGGAAATAAAGAACATGTTATTGGACACCAGAGGGAAGGTGACCCTTGTTATGAAGTGGTCAAAAACTTGGCTGAATTGGGTTCAACTGTTGGTTGGAAAAGCGGGTAGCCTGTTGTGGGTTGAACTGTGTACCTCAAAAGGATATGTTGAAGCTCTAACCCCCAGTGCCTGTGGATGTGACCTTATTTAGAAATAGGGTCTTTGCAGATGTAATTAACTAAGATGAGGCCATATTGGACTAGAGTGAGCCTTAAATCCAATATGACTGGTGTCCTGCGGAGAAGAGGAGAAGACACACAGAGACAGACACACACGCACCCAGAGAAGAGACATAGGGAAGAACACCGAGTGAAAATAGGTAGAGTCTAGACTTTTGCTGCCACAAGCCAAGGAAGCCAAGGACTGCTAGAAACTACCTGAAGCTAGAAGAGAGGCATGAACAGATTCTGCCTCAGAGCCCCCAGAAGGAACGAACCCTGCTGACACCTTGATTTCACACTTCTGGCCTCCAGAACAATGAGAATAATTTCCTGTTGCTCTAAGCCATCCAGTTTATGGTAACTTGCTATGGCAGCCCTAGGAAACTAATTCGGAGAGATAACTGTAAGGTCAGCCATTTAGTAGATGATGAAGAAAGGATTCACCCCAAGCAGACAGACTCCAAAGCTCATGTAGAAATCGCAGTGAGGTTCAATCTCCACAATCACATCCATCTTCTCGTTGTGTTTTTATCAGCTTCTATTAGATAGGCACTAAGGGTTATATTTTATAGATTGGGAAACTGACCTCAGGAAATGAGGCAACTTGCTAGCCAGTGGTAAGACGAGGATTTGAGACCACATTAAGTAATTTCAGTGCACTTTCCACTAAAACCCAACCCATACTTGGTAATAATCCCCCCAACAGCTGTATACAGAATAAGGGTATTTCAGTTGAGTGTTGATTTCTCCAGTAGCATCTGAATTCATGTGCACGTATTTCATTCCCTGGGGGAGATTTGAGAACTAAGTCAAAGGCTTACCTGTTATCTACTACCTCTATAACTTCTACTTAGTAGCCTAGATTCATGAAATCTCTTCTAGTATTCTTCCATGAGAATGAATCCCAAGGGCTGTATTCTGCACAACTATTACCACTGCAACTATTGCCACATTAAAAGTTTACTCGTTGGATTTCAGAACTCCTTAAACATCTATAGTGGCCAATGAAAGACTAGTGGCCAACTGAAAGTTTGCAATTTTCACTGTCACCTAGGGAAAGACTGCTCCTTTCAATAGCTCCACACCGCACAACTAAGCCAAAATTAAAAGATATTTGGATAAATTTTCAGAATAGATCTGTAGAAGATCATATTATTGCTTATTAAATAGACACACCCACACACACCCCACTTCTATGGAAGGATTACACGTTCTCACCCCTACTGATGTTGGGCTTAGCCATGTGACTTTCTTTGGCCAATGGGACTTTCAGTGGCCATGTCACAAGCAGAGCTTGGAATGTGCTCAGTTGGGGCTTGCCATCTTGTGTCTCTGCTATTGCCAAAGAAAGAGCATGCCTTCTGTAGCCCACTGGTTCCAGAAGAATGAGTAACAAGGGAAGTTCAGGTATGTCTAGCCTAGATCACTGAGCCCCAGCCAACCTACAGATGCATAAGGGAGACATAAATGTTTATTATTGTGTGCCAGAGATATTTTTATGGTTGATAATTAAACTGTATTACTGTGGTAATAGCTGCTTAATACAATACAGACGTTTTTTAATATTATTATTCTTCAGGGAACTATATCCTAATAAAAGTAAAATTTCCTAGTCTTCTAAAAAGTTTCTTTTTTACTGCTTCTGAATAACCTTGGGCAACCGAGCGTGTTTTCCAAGTGCTTGCATGCTTTTAATTTTATCTCGTCATCATCTGAAAGGCAACATAACAAGAGATAAGTCCATTGAAAAGAAGAAACAGCCCAGCTCACAACCAGCCGCAAAATCCCAGAAGAAAGAGGAGCCCCCATGCAGGTGAGGTCCATGCCCTGGATACAATAACTGCGCCACCAGTCTTGTCACATGGACTTTCCTTTCGCAAAGCACTGTTCTTTCAGTCGTTCATTATTTCTTAAACTTGTGAAAAATATTATGTGAGTTTATATGCTTCAGAATTACTTCTCATTTATTAAAGAAAGAAAAATACAATTACTTATCTCAGGCAATTTCAAATATTCCTGCTGTCCCTTGCCTGTGGCGGGGAACCTCTCATGGTCAAGAACTCCACCTGTGTGCTTACAAATTAGCTAACCAGACTGCTTATACTGTGAAATTGTCTCTATGCAGATGTTTTACTTGAAATAAGGGAGGGCTAAAAATTTTAGACTGCTCAGGAGTTTGTCTCTTGTGTAAAACTAAACTTTTATAAAATGGTAATTCTTAGGCAGGAGATTCTAAGTTCTCATGTCTTTACTTTGGTTTTTGTTTTGTTTTTAAATTTGCCACCAGTGAGTAAACAATTGTCAACAGCCATGTTGGTGACAAATTCCAATGATTAAAACATGTGCTTATGCAATATTTGTATGAAACAAACAGATTAAGGACCAAGAACAAAAGAGGCTATTATACAACAGGAGTGAGGGTACATTTATTACAGAGCGCTCACTCCAAAAACACTTAACAAATTACTTAGGGGTGATGGTTTCCCAGTCCACACACTTATTCAAAGCAATGAGAAGGGTGCCGTACTTGAAGTGTGATTAATATAACAAGGACATTTACAACAAAAGCCACTTTACCTGTCCCCAGATCAGAATACCCTGGCAAAATAAAATATGTGCAAATATATTTGAAAAATACAATTCTTTTGAAACTATTCCTATAAAATATGTGTTATGGGTATGATGAAAAGACAGGTTTTTCTCTCCAAAAAGTTGAGAATAAAAGTACAGAAATGTGTTCTGAGTAAAGAAAAGGAAGAACATAACTGGGTCCTTTGACAAGACATACTATGTTACTCGATTTTTAGTTACCCCAGAAATTTAGGATCAGTGGACCACTTCTCTACTCGGTAGAACAACCACATAAGCAGGAAAAGCATGACCTTATCCCAGAGGAATGGGGAGAGCCTAGAGACAGGCACCCCGAGACCTGGGCGCTGGTCAGTATTTGTGCTTGGGGGAAGTCATTTCAGACCTGAAGAGGGCTGAGGGAAATGTTTTCCCTGCAGACTCTAGGAACACTCAGCATGTGGAAGTTCCCCCTCAGATCAGGCATGGATCTAGCTTAAAGAATGTCCTATAAGGAAAGATCATAACTTAATGTATCCAATATTCCTCTGCTCTATGGTACTTTGTTCCCCTCAAGCACTGCAAGGAAGAACTGGCCAGAATAAATATTCAGCACAGAGAGTCCAACATGAGTTCTCTTTTAAATTGATTTGTTGCTCCCATCCCCTAAAGAAGCCTGAAGCAGTGATTCTCAAACCTTGATGTACATCATTCCTGCTTCACTTATTAAAAATGCATAAAGACCCACACTCCAGGAATTCTGATTCAGTGGAATTTAGGGAGGACCTAGGATGTTGCATTTTTAAAAATTACTCCAAATAATTCGGAGACAGTCTGTGAACCACCCTTTGCACCCCCACTCCAAACACCACCCTCCAGCCTGAAGAGATAAATAATAAAATTTTGAAAAAGGTTATCATTATCACAGATAATTTTTTCTTATCTGTATTTTCTGTATTGGTGTTTATTATTCATGCAATCGAATAATCAATCACCAAGGATTTTGAAAGAAAAGAAATTGTTTTAAAATCATATGGAAAGTCTCATCCTGTTTAGAAGACACATTTGCACCCAATACTGCGGTAAAAAGTGCCTGAGTGTTGTCTCACATAATTCAGGACAACCTAATTCGGTCTTAGTCTTAAAGGGATGAGAAAGAAGGTGTTTAGCAGTGAGAAAGGAGACTGTGAAGTAAAAGAGGAGAGGGAGATAGCAGAAATGAGAAAAAAAGAGAAAATGGCATTACTATTGTCATTAAATAAATTTTGATTTTGCTTCAACTTCATTTTTTCTTTAAAAGTCCCTTTTCCCGTACTTCATTCCTCACTGTTTTCCCTTATTCTTTTACATCCTCCTCAGATACCATTTTAAGCAGTTTCAGAAACCTGAATCTGAAGAGAAAAAATATAGCTTCCGGCCATTTAAAAAAACTCTATTTTCGTTCCACTGCTCTCAACCCACCTCTCCCAGATCAGCTACTTTTGAACTGTGCAGCAGACCATTTGCCTCCTAAGGAAAAAACTGTACTTACATTTACTTATCCTCCAGAACAGCACAAAAACTGGCATAGAATAGTTCTGTGTACTGTTCTTTTCTCCTTCACTGCCATGTACTCTGTGACATCCCTTAGCAGGAAGGAGCTGTGGTCAGGCATTAGATGGAAATGGACCACTCACCTTCCCTGGGCACCAGTTTCCTGATCTCCATTGTCACTTGAGGCTCATTAGCTCAGGTATTTAACCTTGACAAAATCTGGAAGCCTTCTTTTAACTTGAAACTTTAAAAAAAAAAATACGGAAGCAATTGAGAAAGAATAATGCAATACATTGGGATGAATTATGCATGTTTCCTTAAATAATTAAATTTAAACTTAAATAGGCACATAGCAAAAAATAGTGTGCATCTGGGCGAGTCTGATGTCCTCTTTTGCCAATATCCCCTCCTGACAGCACTGGTAAAAGCCTACATCTTTAGCGGTTTTTAAAAAGTTTCTGAGTCCTCTATTTCTGTTTATTCCAATTGTGTTTAACCCACTGATCATCTGCATTCAGATGCCATCTCCATACAAATCCACATCAGTCCATGCCAGAGTGGTCTCTGCCTTAGATCAGGACTAATACATACACTGTAAAAATTTTCAGGCTCTGTCTACAATTATTCAAAGATCAGACTTCAAAGACAGAGCTTTTATCAATTTGAGAAACCACAGTTTCATACAAAATCTGTCAGTGCAACTATTCCTTATTTTTGCAAATAGGTTTCCTGCGACCGCCTGTGAATAGCCTGAGTTTCATGTCCACAAAATTGTTTCTCCTCTGCTCTTGGTGGACTTTTATAGACTGCCATGATTTTTGTTAGCAAAGCATAGCTTTTAGGCTGAGTGCTACTTGAAAAATGATTTTCTTGTACTCTGAAGTCATTTAGCACATTGTCCTATAAAATTTTCTGCATCCTCATTGCAGTGACTGTAACTAGGGAGAAAACTCATTTATGAATTCTTCTGGCATTTCTTATTTGTCTTAGCTGGGGTTCCAAAAGGAAGCAGAGCCTGAGACTACAGCTTGCAAGCAGAGAGTTTATTTTAGGAAATGATCTCAAGGATTGGGAGTTGGAACTGGGAATTGGGAATGAGGGAAAGTCAATTTGAAGATGAGTTTTCAAGCTAATCACTGGGCAATGGAGACTGTATCTCACTGGAGACGCTCTGAAGAGCTATGTAAAATGAGCTTCAGAACCTTCCAGTCAAGGGACAAAAGAGGACAGTATTTATCTGCTAGTTTTTTTCCCTCATTAGTCAAGCCTTCTTCTTTGAAGTGGCAAAGATTCTGAGAATAGGACCTCAATAGTCTTTAAGATAACAGTGATGATGATGATGGTGGTGATGATCGTGATTATGTACCCAGCATCCCCTATCGTTGACTCTGTTTCAGGCATTGTGCAAAGCATTTACCCACATTTTCTCCCTAGGTCTTTGTGATGATTAATTTTATCTATCAACTTAACCAGGCCATGGGGAACCCAGACATTTGGCCAAACATAATTCTGGGTGTATCTATGAGGGTGTTTCTGCATGAGATTAGCATTTGAAATGGTAAACTGAGTAAAGAAGATTGCTCTCCCTAAAGTGGGTGGGCCTTATCCAATCAATTGAAGGTCTATTGACTTTCCCCACGACATAATCATAGTCAATATAAATAAACAAGCATAGTTGTAAATCTTAGCTTTATCTTACTAGCGACCGTTGCCACATGGGAAAAATTCCCAGGCCTAGGAGATGATACCGCATATATTCCTGAAGATTTTGTAGATTTCCTTGGATTGTAGCATTTGGATGATTGTCTGTGCTGTTTCTCTTCCCAGCCCTTTGCTGACACCATCCTTAGTTGCGACCAGCCAGTGGTTAGGAGAAATATATAAGTGAACGCCACCAATGAAATTATGAAATTATGCCTAGAATCAGAATGAAAGTTGCTTTAGGTAAACCAAGAATTCTATCTTCGCAGGGAGATGACAGGAATTAGAACTATTGTTCAGAAATGAGACTTAGTTTCTTTTTTTTTTTTTTGAGATAATTTCTTCTTTAAAATCATTTGACTATAGGAAGTACTATAGTAATGGTTTAACATTTAGAAATTCTAGACCATGCTGAGCATGATACTTAATATTCTGAGAAGGAACAGTCATTACGTTGATTCTGAGAGGTATATAAATCACGGAAATAATTTTTAAAATTATAAGGTTAAGATAAATTATCAATGGTATATCTTCATTAGTAAGGAATTTTAAAAAGGTATAAATATGTGACATTCTTAAGGAGCTTGAGATTTCAAAAACAGGTGTCTGCTCTAGCATTTACCATGGTCAGCAGCAGAATCTTGCAGTGCCCAATGAATAAATACGTTTGATAAAACTGTCCAAATGATTTCTGTGGAACTCCCCAAATTCTATATTTCAGACGTCACTATGCTGGATTTACAGAATGGCTTAGTAAAAATATTCTCACCTCTACTCACACATAACAAAAAGTAAGAGAAGGGGAAGGTATGGGCAGAGAGGCTTCCGATCATGACCATTTCAACTATTTGACAGACTGAACTGGTGGAAATAGGTTTTCCACGGAAGTTAACAACTTAACTGCAATAATCAAAGATGAAAAGGAGATTTGATTTAAAAGGTCACTAGACCACAGAACTGATAAATGTCTATATTATGGGAAAAAAGAGCTGGCATCCAGATAGAGAGTACGAGACAGAAGGAGAGAGAGAGAGATCTTGCACTTTGGTCACACAGATGGAAGGAAGGGAGGGAGGAAACTAAATTGACAGCATTTTTCTCCACATTCCATTTGACAGCCTAAATTCCTAAGGCAGTATACATTTCTTTCAGGATTGTGACCTCATTTTGAGGCTTTCCAGAAGGCATCTTCTTCCTATAAGCACTTTAAAATACAATTTCCAAAATACTCCAGTTCCCAGGTAAGCAGAAACGTTTTCATCAGCTGAGGACTAAAAGGAAGAGGGTTGCAATTCAGTCATCTGATCACATTATCAGAGAGCAAAGCTCCTGACCTGAAGCGCCCATAATAAGAAAGGAATCAATCTCACGCATTTTTTTTTAAATGTGGAGTCGCCTGATATTAGTGCACTGACGAAAAAGAAGTACATTTCATTTATCAAAAGAATTTTCTGGACACAAACGGACATAGAAATTGCTAAAACAAGAGCCCTAAGCTTATCCAAATTTTACCTCAGTTTTTTTCCAAAAAAAAGTAGAAGTACTCAAATTATCCCAAGACTATGGCTTAGTTTAGCAGAGCAGAAAGTAATCAAAAATAATTTGAATTGCATCACCAGAGTCCGTGTGCCAAATGCCACCCATCAATACCCACTGTAGCACTGAGATTATAATAATTGGGGTCATTCCTCAAGGTCAAGGTATTTTTTTTCCTATAGACTCATGTTAGAATAAAGATAATATCTGGGAAGGATAAAAATGTACACTGCAGTTTGTATTCTGTTATAATAGTGTTTCCCATATTGAATTCGTCACAAAAATTTATTTCTGAAAGACTTCACCAAGCCTTTAATACACTAATGAGCATTATGAATCTTTGAGAGTGGTATAGTATGCAGGATGCTACAAACTTGTTTTGCCAAGGAACTCTTTTTGTACCCCTCCAAGTTGTATCTACTAAAATCTGAAGGAATGCCAGCAGAACAGTTTGGGAAAGCACCCGTCATCAGCTAAACTCTCATCTACAGAAAACAGGGTCCTGAGATCATCAGACCCAGGACACATGAGTTTAAAAGGGAGTCAGGCAGAAGCGAAAGGGCCAGAGCAGGGGAACCATGTGAAGTCCTGAGGAGCCAGGGCATGTGAGTCAGCATTTGGGAAATGGGAAGTGTGGGAAAGGCCTGGGCACAGGGACAGAAGAGGCAGGTGGAAGCAAGAAAAACCCAACATTAACTCTGTCTATTGCACAATTTTGCATAGGCCAGCACTATTCTTCCAGGAGACAAAGCTCAACATGAACAAATAATTTTTAGCGGCCTCATTAGCTCAGTGCTCTTAGTCAACAAAGCCAAACAACCAGTCTGACCACACCGGCTGTATCATGAACCCAAGTAATATAAAAGGTTATATGTTTTTATCTTGTAATTTGTTTTCGGGATATTAAGATTGTCTTTGTTAGGTAAGAAATCAAGCAGGATCATTATTGGACTGTCCTTAGAAAGATCAGGAACAAGGCCCCTCCCCACAATAGGAATGCTATTATCCTGTTTCTTTAAGTGCACAGAATCTTGTGTCCTGCTTTCTCTCCTTAATTCTAACCCTGTTAAAACCTTTTTCTTATGAATATAGCTGTTGAATTTATGTACATTATGACTGAAAGTCCTGCTAAGGCTTAAAATTTTACCCTCCCCAGGGTACCTTACCCGAGCTGTGCTTTCATGACTTACATGTATGTTCAGAAACAGATGCCCCTCCCTGACGTTCCATTATGACAAGGAGGTGAAATTCCTCCTGAGGTAGCCAACTAGGATTCTTTCTCAGTTATTATCATTGCCTTTAGGGAACAAAATCACATTCTTTTCTTTCTATAATTGTTTGATTTTTCTTAATATTTACCAAAATTTTATTTTCCTTTATAGCATCACCCAATTAGCAATAGTAGCTATGTTTATTCCTGAATTGGTTCTTTGGGGCTCTAGTAATCTAAGACCAAATTAAATAGCACTTCTGAAAATAGCACTTTTCCATTATAGTAAAGAATCAATATTTTTTTTAAGTAACTAGCTTTCCACGAAGTGTTTGATTTTTAAAGTCACAGACCAACCAACTGTGAAACAGGAAATCATTCTTGAGACAGAAACAAGAAAGGGATTACCAGAGTCATTTTAAACTTACAGTTGTTTCCATGTGTTGGCTTAAATAATTCGACAAATAACAGATAACATCAAATAATATCATTTTTCAGTCAAGACCACTGAAAAGGAATGAAAAATCTAAGCTTTTCATCTTGGAACTAAAATGCAGAAGTCAAAACTGACATCAGAAGATTAACCTGAAGTGAGAATCCTTATAATACAAAAAATAATAATAATAATAAAGAGTAAAGTCCTCACTACCATCCTCAATGTAGTCCTCAGGACAGCTGGGGTGCTAAGGAAAGGCTCTAGCCAAGGTCACATCAGCTATCTCTGCCACCCTCTCGCTGAGTGAGCATAAGCAAATAAACAGGAACTCCTAGCCTTAGTTTACTTGTAGGAAATAGGGGAACAATGATAGTTTCTTCACAGATTGTTTGGGACAGTGAAATGAGATCTGATGTATATAAGACTCTTGGTGTGCTGTAAAGCTTACAGTAACAGTTTCTAATAAATAGAATTCACATTTTTACCAAACTCCTTTGCCCCTAAAATTCTTAATGAACTTTGCCTACAACCCATTTCCAAGTCAGAAGCTTTCTCCGAATCTGCAACCTTCCTTCCTCAAAGCTCTCTCTGATCCTACTCCAACATCCCTCTGGGTCATCTCGATTAGGCCTCCTATCAGCTATGTGGGATTTCAGTCCTTTCTCTGGTACTCCCAGGGAATCCAGTCACAGTTAGTATAATGCAAAACGAATAATTATACTGCAGATTTTAGGGTATGACTGGAGAGTGCCCACTGGCTTCTGTCATCTCTCCATCTCAGCTCCTTGTATATGACTCTCTCTGCTGGGAGCAGCCCCATGACAAGTACAGCCCATTCTCTCATTACAAATGTTTTTCTCATGGGGAAGATCTCTTAGGTTCCAGTGAACACAATTGTCTCCAGCTTATCCTATGCATATAATGATTGTAAAAATGAAGGTAGGACACAACTGAAAATTATGATGGAAAGATTGACCTATGATCATATCCACCCTTGAAAATTACTAAAAATGTGCTCCTTCTGATTTCTACAGTCAAGAAAATGGAGTCATCCTGAAGCACAGATTGGAAGGGGAGAGTACGGTACACCCAAGAGGAATCTATGGCTCTTTTACCCATTAGATCTCTCTATCCTCTGAGAAAGGAGGAGGCCAGGGGAAGGGCAGTTCCCCATGGAGATGACCTTGGCCTTCTTCAGTAGACACCAAAAGTGCCAGGGTCTCTGCATTCCATCTGAAAAAATATATTTGACTTAGCAACTTCCCAGCATCAGAGACCTAGAGACTCTGGGCAACTTCTACTGATTTGATTGAATAATATTTGGAAAATAAGAAGTTTTCATGGACAATAAAGCATGTATAAAATTGGCCACCCTTTCCAAAACTATAGATGAAATGTATTTTACTCTTCTGGGATACTGAACTGCTGCATTAGAACCTCACTTGTGCTGCATAAGGAAAGAAAGACCAGAGGCCTTACATAATTTCAGAAAACAGACATTTGCCTGCAAAGAAATATGTTTGATCTCTATGCCTTCCTGAAAATCTCTTTCCTTTTTTCTCTTAGTAGTCTGGGTTTTCAGAGTCATTTATTTTCCACCATTTTCTACTCACAGAGATTATTTAACACATCATATCTATAATAATAATTTTATTTGTGCTAGCCCTTCATTGTCCACAAAACATTCTTATTTGATTTTCCCAGCAACCTTGTATGGTTGGAAAATATTACTGTTATGATTAGTTCAATTTTATAGTGAGGAGACTGAGTCTGAAAGTAGTTAATAACCTTATCTGAGTCCACAGAGCTAATGAATGGCAGTGCCAGGACTCAAAGGGTCTTCTGATTTTTCATGCCATGACTCCACGCTTCAGAGAAACAAATTTGATGAATCACATGCAGCAAATCAATGTAAAATCAAACTCTTAACTATGACATTTTGAAGCTTAGCAAGTCTTCACGTTATCTAACATATTTTCCTTATCAGCGTTTTAGTTTCCACAGAATGCTGTTAGAGTAAGGCTATAACTATCGGTCACAGAGAAATATTGTAACCATTGATATTCCTGACTTCAGGATTTTTCTCAGAATTGTCTTTACAAAGTGCACTCATGTCTGTAGTTTTTCCCTCTTCAAATACACCTTCAAATATGAAGAATAGAAGCAATATTGATTCTGCTGTTGCCCTGACCAGGGTGCTTTGTTGCAGCCAACAAACTCTGTGTAGCTGGTGTAAACAGAAAGTTATTTATTAAAAGACAGCAAAAAGCCAACAGAATCTGTGTAAGGGCTGAAGAGGTAGACTCCAGGCTGAGGTTCTGGGGAGGACTCCAGAACCTCATCTCAGAACTGATCTGCCAAGGAAATTGCTGCCTCTGCCGTCACCAGAAAGCAGCAACTCAGGACACTGCAAACACTACTGCCAGTAACAGAGCCCTCCTCAGTGGAATGGTCTAAATGTTTGTGCCCCTAAAATTTGTATGAGGGCTTTGGGAGGTGCTTAGGTCATGAAGGTGAGGCCTTCGTGAATGGGATTAGCGCCCTTCTAAAAGAGATTCCGAGAGATCCCTTGCCCTTCTTCCTCCATGTGAAGATACAATGAGAAATCTGCAACCCAGAAGACGGCCCTCACCCGACCATGCTGGCACCCTGATCTCAGACTTCCAGCCTCCAGAACTGTGAGAAATAAATTTCTGTTGTTTGTAAGCTCCCTAGGGTGTAGTATTTTGTTATAGCAGCCCAAACACACTAAGATACTCTCTCTGCCTTAATACCTGCTGCAAAAAGGAAACTCAGCACCATGCCCATTTCCTCCGTGTGACTCAATTCTGAATGAAGTCTCTCACAGGTGCATCTGATGGGTAGAATCTAAATCACTTATTCTCCTCCAGAAACAAAGGTTTCATGTGTTGCTTTTCTCATTGGGATGGTAAGACTTAAATTGAATGGAACCATTACAAAGTGGAGAAGCTTTTAAAACTATTTTGTGCAACTAGATATGGCAGAAGTCCATTATAGTGTTTTATTGTTTAAATGGGAATAAAAATAGAACTTATCATATGGTTTTGTCATACGGATTAAGTGAAATAAAATATGTAACAAGCTTGACACAATTGGCATAAAGGAAGTGATCAATAAATGTTGTTATTATAATATAATGGGATGTTGAGTAGAACCTCTCCCTGTTCTGGAACTGGCAACTAGGCCTCTAAACTGAGGATACAGGATTATCCAATATCCGTCTTCCTAAATAAAGGTACAAGCATTGCGGAACAGAGAGCCCCTCCAAGATTTTGTAAGAGATCAATATATTCTCTCTGTTGCCCTAAGACATCTCTCAGGACACTCTACCATAAATATAAACAGAAGACTGGAGAGGAAGAAAGGGAAGAGGAGGATGAGGATCCACAAAATCATGCATGACTAATTCTGAGGTCTAGTCAGGAGTACTGAAACTTTTCTTCATGGAAGGATAAAGGAAGGTGAGTGCTCATCCACCAAAATCCAGTGCGGGATCCTCCAAAATGACCATGTGCAGGAATTGGAGGTGTCTACAAGAAAGAGAGGCTGGCATCTCATTCCCCAGTGTTACTTGATAATCGACCCCCAGAGCCTGTCTGAACAGACAGGAGAATTGAACACAGATGGCAGAAGTGAAGGAAAGAAAGGGAAGCCATGTGGTGTCTTGCTATGTTTGAATGTGTCAGTGATCTGTGATGCATGATTTTCATATAGGTCAAGAGAACACTGTGGAAGGTAGCAAGGCTTGAGCTATGAGCTGATACTCTATTCAAGAGAGCTCTCTGTTGCTTCAGGAAGCAGCAGGCATTTGCGGCCATGTGATGTACTGAGGGTGAAGGGAGCTGGAGGGCAAGGGAAGAGTTTGAGCTGGAGGCAGATCTTCCATGAGAGTAATATGAAGTGGAAGTCCCACCCACAGGGCCACCTAAGCAGCTTGTACATGTGTCCAAACATCAATTTCTATCTTCCCTCTCTCTTTCCATCTCCCTCTTCCCTAGCCCAACCCACCAGAGGAGAAACAGAAGACGGAAGTGGACTTTAATATCAAGTTCCCCCTCCCCCACCGCATGCCTCCTCAGGCCATTGATAAACCCTGAGCTAGGAGGAGAGGGGAGTGTGATTGGAGTTTTATATTGGACTGGGCCAGACTTAATAACTGGAATTTATTTGAAAGCTCTGACATCTGACCAAGATTTGACTAAAGTCTAAGAAAATCAGATTCAACAGAATGCGGTCAAAGGCACTGGTTGAAAAGAAACAAGACACTTGCATGTTTATATCCCACTAGGATAAACTTTCAACAAACCAGTTACAATTGAATTGCTTTTATTATTTCTATTCACTCCTCTATTTCTCTATCAGGACTTGGTTCACTTTTTGAAAGATAAGGTAATTAGGACCAAGATAACCAGTAGCCTCAGCCAGTGCCATGAAAGTAGATTCCCATCCTTTGACCTTTTGCTCACCCAATATAGACCTGAATTTTCATACTCTGTGGTCAAGGAGGATAGAAGACGACCATCTGTGTTTCCTCGTCTTTGGTTCTTTTTTCTCTGTAGACTTGTCTGCACCCAGCATATATCTTAACTGGAGAGGTATCTAAGGGAGGATATCTTCATGCTCTCTGTTAGACCACGATCTGCTTCTCCACACCTCTGAATTACAACATTGGGATGTTGTAGAACAGCTTCTGAAACTTTAATGAGGATAGAACTCACCCAGGAGTTTTCTTAAAGTGTGATTTTATAGGTCAGGGGAGGAACCTGAGATGCTGCATTTCTAACACATTTCCAGGTTCATTGACCACATCTGTGTAATAAGCAGAGAACACTCCACCTCATTAAGTGAGAAAACCAAAGAAATACACTTTCCAACTCCTCTGAAAAGACATCAATAAGAGCAAGCAGGAATTCTATTTATTACAACATTGCTCAACATTATTACAACATTGCATACTGTGTACACACAAGGCCAGATTTTCTATATCGATACTGGTCTCTTTTCATGGTAATGTTTATCACCTGATAGTAGTCAAGTTTTTCTTTCTAGTATTGGAGACTTTCTTAGGATATTTAATAAAATTCATTTTTTACCTCAGAAAACCAATTGCAGTCAACATTACAAAGATGTCCTACATGTCAGGAGAAATCAACCTACAAATTCACTCCAGAGGAGAAAGAAAATTTATGGGACTTTTCACCACAGAATCCCTAACAATTGAATTATGTCCAATTCCATGTTTGTACTAGAGTTCAACTTGTCTTTCATCTTACGAAAGTTGTTCTGCTTCATTCTCTCTTTGATGTTTCTCTTATGTCATTATTCGTATTTAATAAAACCAAGTATCAGGTGTTTTTAGGATAATCGTAGATTTGAATACTCTGATCTGTAGACAAACCATTTGGACCTAAGGTTTACTTTCAATGAGAGTAGAGCCCAACAATCTGTTTTAACAAACTCTCCAGTTGGTTTTGACACACAAAAATGTGAGGATCATGGCTGTAAAACTGTGGCTTTCAAACCAGGCTCTCAAGCCTGTCCCTGCTAGCCCCTGATTCTGAGTGCATTGTTCCAGAAGTGGGACTGGACACCAGTATACTTTTCAAAACTCCCCAGATGAATCTAGTCTCCTAATGTCCAAACAAGGTTGGGAACCTGCTCTAAAGGGTGTTCTTCTGTACAGAGCCACACAGCTAGTAGAGGACAGAGCTGGGATTTCGATGGACATGCTTGGATTCCAGAACCCAACACCATGCTCACATCTCGGTTTCCCATTGCTCTGCTCCAGGTCCATGTAATTATCTCCATAATCACCCAAACTTCAATTTTATCACTGACTATCTATGATTTCTCTAAGCTTGCTTCTATAATACTTTTCATCATTGTGTCCTTCATCCTGAGATTTCTCTCTTGACCCTCGTTTCTTAGATCACATACAGATTGAAACTGTCCCTTCCTTATGCTCCTTTGCTATCTGCCCACCACAAACGTAGCACAATCATTTGGAGATCAAATACTGCTTTTATTAATGTTTGAAGGTCCAGACTGTTGAAGCTAAAGGATCTCTGGGATTAGTAAGTCTAGCCCCTTTGTATTGTTAATAAGCATAAATATTGTAGATTTTCCAGACGAGATCTTCTCAATCATATACATTTCCTGGAAGGGAGACTGAATGTAGCGCACAGTGAATGCACAAGATGCCAAAGGAATTTTGTTCACTGGAAGAAAGGGGCTTAGAATTGCCACAGTCATCGCTGTAAATCTCTATTTTCCTTTTACTGTGGTGCTCTGCCTCGTATGCCCTGAAATCCAAGTATAGGGCTCACATGAAGAAAAATCCAGATACTCAGCCTTTCCTGTAGGGTAAAGAAATAGGCAGAAAGGGGCTGGAGAGGATTGGTAAATTATGCAAAATCCCAAGCCTGTTTAGTGGTCTGGGGCTTGTCTCAAAGCACCAGACCACACTGGTGCTTAAAATTGAACATATAGATAGCGAAAAATAGCATTAAAAAGAATGGGCCACTTGAAAGTGGAGAGCATTGTCTTCAATTAGCAGCCCTTTTTTAAGAGCCTAGATATGAATGGGGAATGATCTCCATTTAAATTATTTGGCATATTTGAAGTTAAATTTGAGTATTTCATTAAAGCGGAAATTAAAGCCTATTATGAACTAATAATCCAAGGTTCTACTGCTTCCCTAATAATAACAATTCTCTGTCTCAGATTTCTCTAACCTGGAACAGAGCAATTTCCTTATGAGCCTCGTTACATTGGCCCAAGGATAACAACCAACCATGTGTGAAAGAAATTTGGAAAACAAAGACAAAAAGATTTAACTTTACTTATAGCGAAATGATACGTCCTTTCCCAGTAACTGGTAGATTGATTTTTTCCTCTGGACAAAAGTGACAGGTGCTCTGGGTCATAGTTTTGAGAGGAGAATCATGATATAAGGTCCTAACGGAATATCTTTAAAAGCAAAAAGACAGCTGTAGCAGCTGTCAAATTCTGTCAACTACTGACTTGTTCAAATGATCAGATCCCAGGCAGTCAGACAGCTTGACAAGAATGCTCAAGTAACTTTTTCCAACACAAAAACTTCTTTAAAGTCATTGCTCCCACTATGGATCATAAGCTGTTCTTGTCATTGATCCTTTTTGAAAATGGGCAAAAACCTGACAGAAAGAAAGACGACCCCAAATCATCCCACAAGTCTCACAGCAGTGAGTGCTGAGATAGGCATGTTTGGCTTTTTTGACAGCAAATACACTCCAGAAAAATTTATAAGAAAGCTCAAAGGAGTTACTATTCAGCAAAGATCATGAGTATAAGTGATTTTTGTTTTAACTTGAGAGTTAGATGGGAGAGTAAAAGGAACTGCAATCCAGAGGATATCCTCAAAGCCCTGGGAATGGCATTTTTTCCCATGTATTCTTTTTCATTTTTAATGAAGTTATGATAGATTACAACATTGTGAAATTTCAGTTGTACATTATTATTTGTCAGTCACCTTATAGGTGCACCCCTTCACTCTTAGTGCCAATCCTCCACCTCCCTACCCCCTGATAACCACTAAATAGTTCTCTTTGTCCATGTGTTTGTTTACCTTCTACATGTGAGTGAAATCATACAGCGTTTGTCTTTCTGTATACCTGGCTTATTTCACTTAACATAACACCCTCAAGGTCCATCCATGCTGTTGTGAATGGGATGATTTTGTCATTTTTTTATGGCTGAGTAGTATTCCATTGTATATACATAACATATCTTCTTTATCCAGTCATCAGTCGATGGGCACTTAGGTTGCTTCCACATCTTGGCTATTATGAATAATGCTGCAATGAACATAGGGGTGCATAAGTCTCTTTGAATTACTGATTTCAGGTTCTTTGGATAGATACCCAGTAGTGGGATAGCTAGATCATGTGGTATTTCTATTTTTAGTTTTTTGAGAAATCTCCATACTGTTTTCCATAGTGGCTGCACCAGTTTTCATTCCCACCAACAGTGCATCAGGGTTCCCTTTTCTCCACAACCTCTCCAACATTTGTTATTTTTTGCTTGGTTATTATATCCATTCTAACGCGTATAAGGTGGTATCTTAGCGTAGTTTTGATTTGCGTTTCCCTGATGATCAGTCACGTTGAATATCTTTCCATGTGCCTTTTGGCCATTTGTATATCTTCTTTAGAGAAATGTCTGTTCATATCCTCTGCTCATTTTTTGATTGTGGTGTTTGATTTTATGTTGTTGAGTTGTGTGAGTTCTTTATATATTATAGTGATTAACCCCTTGTTTGATATATGATTTGAAAATATTTTTTCCCAGTTGGTAGGTTGTCTTTTCATTTAAATCCTGGTTTCCTTTGTCTTTTAGAAGCTCTTTAGTCTGATGAAGTCCCATTTGTTTATTTTTCCTTTCATTTCCCTTGTCTGAGAAGACACAATATCCAAAAAGATCCTTTTAAGATTGATGTCAATGAGTGTACTGCCTATATTTTCTTCTAGAAGTTTTATGGTTTCAGTTCTTACCTTCAAGTCATTGATCCATTTTGAGTTTATTTTCTGAATGGTGTAAGAGAATGGTCTACATTCATTCTTTTACATGTGGCTGTCCAGTTTTACCAACACCATTTGTTGAAGAGACTTTCCTTTCTTCATTGTATGTTCGTAGCTCCTTTGTTGAAGATTAGCTGTCCATAGATGTGTGGTTTTATTTCTGGGCTTTCGATTCTGTTCCATTGATCTATGTGCCTGTTTTTGTACCAGTACCATGCTGTATTGATTACTATAACTTTGTAGTATATTTTGAAGTCAGGGATTATGATGCTGCCAGCTTTATTCTTTTTTCTCAGTATTGCTTTAGCAATTCAGGGTCTTTTGTTGCCCCATACGAATTTTAGGATTCTTTTGTTCTATTTCCATGAAGAATGTCATTAGGATTGCGATAGGGATTGCATTGAATCTGTAGATTGCTTTAGGTAGTATGCACATTTTAACTATGTTTATTCTTCTCATCCATGTGCACAGAATGTCTTTCCATTTCTTTATGTCGTCATCAATTTCTTTCAGTAAACTCTTATAATTTTCATTGTATAGGTCTTTCACTTCCTTGGTTAAATTTATTCCAAGATATTTTATTCTTTTCATTGCAATTGTGAATGGGATTGTGTTCTTAAGTCTATAGAAATGCAACTGATTTTTGTAAGTTGATTTTGCACCCTGCAACTTTGCTGTAATTGTTGAATATTTCTAATAGCTTTCCAATGGATTTTTTTAGGGTTTTCTATGTATAAGATCATGTCATCTGCAAAGAGAAAGAATTTCACTTCTTCACTGTCTATTTGGAGTCTATTTGGATTCCTTTGATTTCTTTGTCTTGTCTAATTGCTCTGGCCAAAACCTCCAGTACTATGCTGCATAGGAGTGGTGAGAGTGGGCATCCTTGTCTTGTTCCTATCTCAAAGGGATGACTTTCAGTTTTTCCCCATTGAGTATGACGTTGGCTGTGGGTTTGTTAAATATGGCCTTTATTATGCTGAGGTACTTTCCTTCTATATGCATTTTATTGAGTGTTTTTTATCATGAATGGATGTTGGATCTTGTCTAATGCTTTCTCTGCATCTATTGAGATGATCATGTGGTTTTTGTTCTTCATTTTGTTAATGTGCTGTATCATATTGATTGATTTGCAGATGTTGAACCATCCCTGTGTCCCTGGTATAAATCCCACTTGATCATAGTGTATGATCTTTTTAATGTATTTTATATTTGGTTTGCCAATACTTTATTGAGGATTTTTGCACCTATGTTCATCAGCAATGTTGGCCTGTAATTTTCCTTCTTTGTGTTGTCTTTGTCTGGCTTTGGTATCAGGGTGATGTTGGCCTTGTAGAATGTGTTAAGAAGTGTTCCATCTTCCTCAATTTTCTGTAATAGTTTGAGAAGGACAAGGATTAAGTCTTCTTTGAATGTTTGGTAGAATTCTCCAGAGAAGCCATCCGGTCCTGGACTTTTATTTTGGGGGAGATTTTTGATTACTGTTTCAATCTCTTTACTTGTGATTGGTCTATTCAGATTCTCTATTTCTTCTTGATTCAGTTTTGGGAGGTTGTAAGAGTCTAAGAATTTATCCATTTCTTTTAGGTCGTCCAATTTGTTGGCACATAGTTTTTCATAGTATTCACTTACAGTCTTTTGTATTTCTGTGGTATCCATTGTAATTTCTCCTCTTTCATTTCTAATTTTATTTATTTGAGTCTTCTCTCTTTTTTCTTAATGAACCTGGCTAAGGGTTTGTAAATTTTGTATATCTTCTCAAAGAACCAGCTCTTTGTTTCTTTGAGGCTTTCAACTGTCTTTTTTGTTTCAATTTCATTTATTTCTGCTCTAATTTTTATTCTTTCCATCCTTCTACTCACTTTGGGCTTTGTTTATTCTTCTTTTCTAGTTCTGTTAGGTGTAGTTTGAGATTGCTTATTTGAGATTTTTCTTGTTTGTTGAGATGAGCCTGTATTGCAATGAATTTTCCTCTTAGGACTGCTTTTGCTGCATCCAAAATGAGTTGGTATGGTGTGTTTTCATTTTCACTTGTCTCCAGATAACATTTTATTTCTCCTTTTGTTTCTTCAATGATCCATTGGTCATTCAGTAGCATGTTGTTTAATCTCAACATCTTTGCTCCTTTCCCAGCTTTTTTCTTGTAATTGATTTCAAATTTCATAGTGTTATGGTCAGAAAAGATGTTTGATATCATTTCAATCTTCTTAAATTTTTTGAGACTTGCTTTGTTTCCCAACATAAGGTCTATCCTTGAGAATGTTCCATGTGTGCTTAAGAAGAAAGTGTAACCTGCTGTTTTGGGATGGAGTGTTCCATATATATCTATTAAGTCCATCTGGCTTAGTTTTTCATTTAATTCTATACTTTACGTCTTGACTTTCTGTCTGGAAGATCTATCCATTGGTGTAAGTGGGATGTTGATGTCCCCTACTATTATTGTATTGTTGTTATTATTTCCTTTTAGGTTTGTTAATAGTTGTTTTATATACTTTGGTGCTCTTGCATTGGGTACATATATGTTTATAAGTGTTATGTCTTCTTTGTGGAGTTTCACTTTTACCATTATATACTGCCCTTCTTTGTCTCTCTTTACTTGTTTTGTCTTGAAGTCTACTTTGTCTGATGTAAGTATGGTGACACCTGCTTTCTTTTGTTGCCCGTTAGCTTAGAGTATCATCCTCCGTCCCTTCACTCTGAGCCTCTGTTTGTCTTTGGGGCTGAGATGTGTTTCCTGGAGGCAGCATATTGTTAGGTCTTTTTTTTTCCATCCTGCCATTCTGTGTCTTTTTATTGAAAAATTCAATCCATTTACATTTAGAGTGATTATTGATATATGAGGGCCCAATGCTGCCATTTTATCACTCATTTCCCAGTTCTCCTGCATTTTCTTTATTTCTTGTCCCATGTATTTTGGACTACCAATTCAGTTAGGTAGTTTTCTATGCTAGTTTTCTTAGTTTTCTCCTTATTTATAATTTACATCTCTGTTCTAATTACTTGTTTAGTGGTTACCAGGTTGTTTGTATAAAAAAATCTCATAAATGACATCATCCATTTTCTGATAGCCTCTTATTTCCTTAGACTTAGCCAGTGCCATCCCCTTCCTCTTCTCCCTCTAAGTTGTTATTGTCACATCTTATTTCATCTTGTGTTGTGAGTTTGTGGTTAAAATGACAAGATTATATTTATTCTTGGTGTTTTCCTTCCCTTTATCTTTAATGTTATAATTAAGCATTTGCTAACCTGTTCTGATGGAGAGCTGCAATCTTCTGATGTTAGCTATCTACTTGTCTCCTTGCTCAGGGTTTAGTAATCCCTTTCCTTTTTTTTTTTTTTTTTTCCAGATAGGAGGGCCTTCCTGAAGATTTCTTGTGGTGGGGAGGGGGCCTTGTGGTGATGAATTCCCTTAATTTTTATTTATCTGGGAAAGTTTTTATTTCTCTATCATATTCGAAGGTTATTTTTGCTGGATGGAGTATTCTTGGCTGAAAGTTTTTGTCTTTCGCAATTTTGAATATATCATTCCACTCTCTCCTAGCCTGTGAGGTTTCTGCTGAGAAATCCACCGACAGCCTGATAGGGGTTCCTCTGTAGGTTATTTTCTTCTGCCTTGCTGCCCTTAATATTTTTTCTTTGTCATTGACTTTTGCCAGCTTTACTACTATATGCCTTGGAGATGGTCTTTTTACCTTGATAAAGTTTGGAGATCTATTGGCTTCTGTCGCATGGATGTCCAGCTCCCTCCCCAGGTTTGGAAAGTTCTCAGCTATTCTTTCTTTGAACAAGCCTTCTGCTCCATTCTCCTTCTCGTCTTCCTCTGGGATACCTGCAATCCTTATGTTGCATTTCCTAATGGAGTCAGATATTTCTTGGAGAGTTTCTTCATTTCTTTTCAGTCTTAGTTGTCTCTCCTCCTCTATCTGAAGCATTTCTATGTTCCTGTCTTCCAGACTGCTAACACTGTCGTCCACAATGTCAGCCCTACTGTTCAGGGAGTCCAGATTTTTCTGTATCTCATCCATTGTGTTTTTCATCTCCAAAATTTCTGATTGGTTCTTCTTTATAGTTTCAAGCTCTTTGTGACATAGCTCCTGAACTCATTGAGTTGTCTATCTGTATTCTCTTTTAATACATTGAGTGTTTTAATCACAGCTATTCTGAATTCTTTGTGATTTGGGTTATAGATTTCTGTCTCTTCAGGATTGATTTCTGGGTATTTGCCATTTTCCTCTGTTCTGGAGATTTAATATATTTTTTCATACTGCTTGATGGTGTGGATTTGTGACTCCACATAGAGATAGAATTTGGTCACAGCTTCCACTTGCTGCTACTGGGGGGAGAGCGCAGGAGCTGTGTAATCTGCACCCACCAGGATCGCCATCAACTGCTCCTCTCTGAGCCTGGGCCATTCCTGGGGATTGCAGTGGCCCTTTGGGGTCACCCAACAGCTGTGGGAATAATCACATGGGGGCTCCAGGTTTCTGCTACCTGCTCCCACAGACCCACCTAGACATGCTCCTCCCTTAGGGACTGCAGTGATGTTATGGGCTTTCAAGGCAGCTGGGAGCTTGTTTGCCCAGACTTGCAGTTCTGCTGCCTTCTGGTCCTAGGTTGTCCCAGCTGCTGTGCTTGGTGTGTGCAGCCTCCTCACTGGGTCTGAGCCTATGCCACTTTCTGGGACCATGGTGGGATTGTGGACTCTCCCACAAGTCAAAGGAATGATCACACCGGGGCTCAGGGCTGCTGCTGTTTGCTCCCATAGTCCCTGCAGTCATGCTGCCCCTTCGGGGCTGCTGTGATACTGTGGATGTTTGTGGTAACTGGGGGCACTTTCACCTGGACTGCAGACATGCTTCCAGCTCTTCCTACGTTGCACCAGCCTTTGTTCTTGGTGGGTGGAGCCTCCCCACTGAGACGGACCCCGAGTCACTCTCTGGGGCCACAGTGGGACTGTGGACTTTCCCACTGGACCTAGGAGTGATCACACTGGGGCTCAAGGTTGTCACCACCTACTCCCACAGTCCTGCTAGGTCTCACTTGCCCTTGCAGGGCCATGAGAGAGCTATGGGCATTTAAGGCAGGCAGGGGTTTCTTCACCCAGGGCTCGAAGCCATGCTGTCTGCTCCTAGGTTGCACCAGCCTTTGTGTTTGGTGGGTGGGGCCCGTCCACTAGGGCCAAGCCAAGTCTCTCCCTGGAGCCACAGTGGGACTGTGGATTTTCCCACTCAACCAACGAGCAATCACAGAGCCTCAGGGCTGCAGTCACCTGTTTCCACAGTCATGCTGAGGCACATGCCCACACTTAGGGCCACATCAGTGCTATGAGCGCTTCAGCTGGGAGAGCAGTCACTTGCAGGTACTGTGCTGTCTGGGTAACAGAGAGTTCTCACCTGCCTCCACCTCCTCCCCAGAGGTAGTCCATCAACCTATTGATGTATAGCAGTGTGGGTCTCTCAGGCGTCCTGAGGTGCTGTGTGAGTATCCTCCATTGACCAATGAATGTCCATTTAGTTGTAGTTTGAAGGGGGAGAGACAAAGGGAACTTCTCACTCTGCAATGTTGCTGACATCTTAGAAGAAAATTTTTTCTGGGACTGGTTTTTAATACTACCAATTGGTAGTAAATGTTTTTTCCATATTGCCAAATGAAAGCTGCCTGACGACTGCATACTTTTAATACTCTGTATATCACTGTGTATAAGAAAGCATTGATCTAAAATTAAAAATGCACTTAATCTAAAATTAATATCTGATGAAAAATAACCCAACCCTGAAAACAATGAACAACATTTGAAAGATGCTAGTTAGAAGATAAGTCTTTGTGTGTGGAATCACCGCTGGTTTTCATAAGCACACTTTGCTTGTGCCTTTCTCTGAACTACATCTGTCTGATCATCCCAGTCCGGATTTCCCAGGGTAATATAAAAACCCAAAATTTAACAGGTTCTCTTCAGTTTCTCACGCACAGAGTCACAGAATCCAAACAGCTAAAGGAGATCTGTGGAATAGCTAATTCTGGACATCCTTGCTCACCCCCCTGTAGCTGAACTCATGGCAGTCATCACCAGTCCACCAGGGCCCTTCTTTGATGAACAGATACGTAATCTAACAGATCTTCTCAATGTTAGTCCATTAAATATATGAGTGAAGGTGCCAGCAAGGAACAGATGGTACAATCTAATTTAGATAATTCAAAGAGATTTTAATCAAGAAACTATTTATCAAGGGAAAATCCTTAGCTTGTAAGATGGGGAGGGACTATTTGGGTCAGGGCCCAGGGGAACAGCAGGGAGAGTCATGTAGGGATGTCTATTTGAGGATGGTTATGACCTTAGGTTGAGGGACAAAGTCAACTCAAGGTAACCTCACAGAAAGAGATCCCAGCTCACCACAACCCTCCCTCCAGGCTCCTGATGGGGCTCAGTGTTTACCAAACCCAACAGGAGACCAGAAAGCTAGGAAGCCTCTGATATAGTCCATAAAGGTCAGCCACCTGGGACAGACAGCAGGCTAAAGAAGGATGGAGAGGGCATCCCAAGGGCAAAACGCAGTTACCCAGCACTTGAGGTGAGTTGCCCCATAGCACAGAGCTATTAAGTTACAGAAGAGAGACAAAAACTTAGGCTTCCCTATTCCTATTCTGAGGCCTTTTCTTTGCACATCACTGTATGTGTGTATGTGTGTGTATATGTGTTCACTCAGGCTTAGACACATAGGTGAGTATACACATGTTCACCTTGAAGATAGGGAGTTGGCCACTAAGCAGATTCATCTGGCACTTTGGGACTTGTTGGCTCAAAATGCCTCATTGGTTCTTCAATTCTGTGACTAGCCCAGACCCTCCAGGTCAAGCACTCTGTGGAGTTCTAGATTCAAATCAATCAGAACAGAGGAGCTTCAGCTTAAACCAGATAGCCTATAGGGCCCTTCCAATGTGATGTTGCATTGTGACTTTAAGGATTATTCTTTCCTTCTACTGTGTGAAACATAAAGCTGCTTTCCAGATTTACACGAGCCCAAATTAGCTTATCATTCTGACCCATGACATTACTGAAAAGGTCAACCTATCTTCAACTCAATGTTATTTTGGAAAGTCCTGCACTCATTATTAACCCAGTGTCATGTCCCAACCTCCTGTGGTATTTGGTATAAGTAAACAAAGAGAATTTATTAATGAGTGGGCCATTCAAGATTGTTTAAAATTCCACAAATTTCTCAATCACTACTGATAGCTAAAAACATTCTCTCTCCTTTTTTTAAGCTTATAGCATGAAAATATATGTTCAAAGCACAGATTTGGGTTGGGACAGCTCTTTATATGCTAAATATTACAACAGGAACATTTTTCCAGACATTCAGTAAAATCGTTTTTGGTATGACATTAATAAATGCTGTTTTGCAAAATACTTTCATTTCCCACTCCAGTTTCTTATTGCATAGACAGAATATTAAATTTCCATATAGATTACTACATTTTCACTTACCTTGGTAAGAAGAAATCAAATCACCACTAAAGCAATCAACTAGGAAACAGACACTTCTTTATTGTCACACTCCATTCACGTAGTTACTGACTCTCTGCTGGGTACCAAGAATGCTACTATTTGCTGAACAAACTCAGCAAGAGGTAACACCAAATAATTATCCCAAGATATTGTGCTTCTTCAAGCTACTCTGTCATCGAAAACATTGGCAATGTCATTAGTAAAGATGAACAATACTGGTAAATATTCATGATTTTTAAAATTATATAATTTATGTGAGACTTTTAACTAAGAATAATAACAGTTTCTAGATTAAAGTCACTAATAGAAATTCTAGTTTTGCATTAACAACAGCTCACAAGAAGGAAGAACCAATAATCTAAATACTCATACACATACACATGTTGGCATAGCACTCATGCTTATAAAGTCCTCATATCCCCATGAACCTCTGGAACAGTTGAGGCTGAGTGGTTTGAACAGGTGAAAGGCAATGGAGTAGACAAAAGGACAAGTGGAGGGGACGAAAGGAAATACATTAATAATTACTTCACCACACCATGTCCAATATTTACCTAATAGACGGGCAAAGTTCCTTCCCAGTTACCCAACTAGTCAGTGACAGAGCCAGAAACAAAGCCAGGTTTTCTTATCCCTCTGGTGCCATTTCCACTACATTTCTTCTGATGATTCTCCTGTATTTGGATGGAAGTCACAGCCTCCACTTTTCTAGGCAGAGTACTTCAAATAAATGAACATCTATTTTAGTTAAACCAAAATAATCTGTGTTAGAAATTAAAAGTAATTAAGAATCATATACCAGCTACTCATCTGAGGTGATGTTTCTCTAACATTTATTGGCTCAACTAATAAAGTAATGATGCCTCTAGGTTATAATATCCCAGGTGGCAGCTCATTTGAATGTAGAAATCATTTTTTTTGGATAGAAATAACTTGTTTGAAGATCTCAAACTATACAAAGCTACATTTGAAATACCATGAAGATGATGATGGACCCTGAAACTAGTCCCCACAAACACAGTCAGTGAGTGGGCACATAAAAGTGTAACTGAAAATGAACAATGACAACAGACACAGCTGGTCTGTTTCTTTTAAGACATTGTTTCCACCTATATGTGGTTTTTCTCCTGTTCCCACCACCAATATGCTCATCCAAGGCCCATGCTTTCTCATAACTAAAAATGCTGCTCCTGATTCTGCCTTAGAGCTTTTGCTCCTCCAATCTGTCCTCAACATACAGTAAAAGCAGGGAGAGGGAGACAGTTTCAGTAAATGGACAATTATTAAGCCTAAACTAAGTGCCAGGCTTAGTACAAAGGATTTTACATATGTATCTTCTCATTTAAATGTATACCATTTGAGGTGGATAATAATCTCCCCATTTTAGATGGAGAAACCAGGGCTCAAAGAGGTTCACAACTTGCCCAAGATCATGCAGCTATTAAATGATAGAACCCAAAATATCAACCCACAATCTTTTCCATATCTAATCTAATCCCATGACCTAATCCATATCTAAACCATAAACCACTCCTACATTATGTGCATAGCATAGTTGGCAAAAGTGACTCCTGTGGGATTTATGGCAAAGCCGATCCCTTAACAAGTGATACTTAGGTTCATGATCCTTTCCCTGCCTAGCACACACTACTTCCTCCACTGGGAACTGTCCTCCCGGTCCTTTGAGACTCAGCTTTGGTCATGTTTCATCTCTTTCAGAAAGCCTTCCTCTTTTCACAGCTTGATTTCGGCACCCTTCCTCTACTTTTCTATGGCCCTAAGTATACCTCTGTTACAGCACAGACCACACTGTAATCCAATCTACCATTGGTCTGTCTCCCCAAAAGATAGTGAGCTCCTTAAGAAGTAGGGCCATATTTTGTTCACCATTATGTAGCACAACACTCACTTTCCCACTGTAGACTTCCAGCCTAAATCAGGCAGAGCCCAAACAAAGAAAAGGTACAATATTAAATCAAATTTAGAGCTTTAATCATGTGTTAGACTGGAAACCCTACTGAATTGAGACTGAGTTTGTGACTTAGGTGAGTAAGAGAATGTCTATTACTTAAGATGAACATAACATCCATGGGACTTGATGGATTCTTATCCAGTGGCTGAGAAAATTTAAAGAGCAGAGGGAACAAAAATATAATTATACATTTTAGTTACAGTAGCCTTGTTCAACAAACTAGTCACTTTGTATCCCCAGTGCCTATGACACTGAAGAAATAAAGGAATGTTTCCTTGTCTTAACTATGAAGACTTCCATAGTAGTTCCCTAGGGATGCAGGAGATCACTCAGCCTTCTAAATGAGTAAATTTTCCAGATACCAGAGCCCCCATCTTTAGAGATCCCAAGGGTGGGAGGAACTAAGTCTGCCTTAAGAAATTTTACTAGCTAACATTTATCACATATTTACTGTGTGCTAAGAAGGGATGTGAAGACCTACATGTAAAAGGCACTGGATAGCATGATAAAGAGTTTTACATATATTTTATCATTTAACTCTTATTACTATCATTATTCATCTTCCCACTTTGTAGACAGGGAAACCAAGACAAGAGAAGTTAAGTGACTTGCCTGAGATCACGCTGCAAGTTGTTGGAGGATTCCAACCCAGACTGTCTGTCTCCATAGTCCATACTCTTAACAAATACCCAAGATTATCACTCATTCAGAGGCAGATTCAAGGATGATGCAGGAAGCAGGAATAGAGGAATTCAAAGCAAAGGCAGCTGCATGTACGAAGGAGTGAAAGTGTACAGGAGCTCGACATATGGGGGAATGGTTAAGAATTCCGAGGAGCCGGACTTGAGGAGGAGTGAGGGTTTGTTGCAGGAAAGGTGTGTTTGGACCTTGCTGGGAGTGACATTGTATGGCATGATGAGGAGTTTGAGCATCACCTGTGGCCTGCAGAGTGGGGAACTGCTCTGGCAGCAATAACGGAAGATGGAGAGAAATTCAGAAGGACTGGAGAAGTGCAGATGAGTAAGACTCTGTTGATGAGGGTCTGAACTAAGGTTGTAGGAAGGGAGGTAGAGAGGAGAGAAGCTTGCATTCAAGAAACAGTTCTGAAGTAGAAGCAACAGGATTCATTGAACGACAAAAATATGTGGAGTAAATGAAAAGGAAGAAAAGAGAGTGATTCTGGGGCTTATTTTGGGAGATTGGCTGGATGGCGATGGTCACAAGGAACAGGTCTGCAAGGAGAAGTGATGGGTCTGGTTGGGATATGCTGAGTTTGAGGGGCTAGAGCATCCACGTGAGATGTCTAGAGGCAGCTGGATGTGTGTAGCTCAGGGGAAGGGTCATTGATAGAATGTTATCTGGCAAACTTCTGCTAAAATTTCCTTTTCTAGTCTATGTGTATACGTTGACAAATGGGCTGAAGCTCTAGAAGTGAATGAAATCACCTAGGAAGAGCATAGAGCAAATGAAGAGAAAATGGACTTTTTTCCCTTCTTTTCAATGTTTAAATTGTATTCAGTTTCTCTTGATTAAAATGACCTTTGATCATTCTTCCAAACATGAATTCTGGACTCGACAATACATTTTTATTCTCTAGAATTACTTTTTATTCTTTATTTACATTTTGTTTCTACGCTCCTCAGTGGATTTTTTCCCATATCAAATACCAACTCCATGCAGAAACATAAACACACACACACACACACACACACACACACACACTGCGTTAGTCACAATTCTCCAGAGAAACAGAACCAATTGGATATATACAGATATATATAAGAGGAGATTTATTATAGGAATTGGCTTATGGAGGCTGAGAAGTCCTATATCTGCTGTCTTTAAGCTGGAGCCCCAGGAAAGCTGGTGGTGTAATTCAGCCTGAGTCTGACGTCCTGAGAATCAGGAGGCTGATGGTGTAAGTCCTGGTCTGAGTCCAAAAGTCCAAGAACAAGGAGTCCCAGTGTCCAAGGTTGGAAGATGGATGGCTCAACTCAAGCAGAGAGAGTGAATCCACACTGCCTCTGCCTTTTTGTTCTGTTCAGGCTCTTAACAGACTGGATGATGCCCACACTCATTGGGGAAGACAATCTTCTTTACTCAGTCTACTGATTCAAATGATAATCTCTTCTGGAGACACTCTCACAGGCACTCCCAGAAATAATGTTTTACCAGCTATCTGGGCATCCCCTAGCCTAGTCAAGTAGACACATAAAATTAACCATCACAAGTCCATCCCTTATCAACTTGGAACCCATACACACACCATATTTAATCTCCGGATAAAGGCAATAACAAGGTTATAATCCAGCCTAACATGATACAACTATCCCACATATATCCGATAACACACTAATACCTTCCCCAGGAGATGAGGTACAGTCCTTGAATGATGTTTACTCTTCTCCTGATATCTTGTTACTTAAATAGGATGACATAAAATCAATAATACTTAAATACTGATATCGAGTCAATACATTTTACCTTACATGATAGTGGAATAAAAGAGGAAAGAAAACAAATATATTTAATTAATGTATGTATACATACACACAAATGTATTCATAAAAAATAAGAAGGCAATACTCATGACAATTACAGTCCTCATTTCTGGAATTAGTCATGTGGTTTTAGCTGATATTTATAGCTACCTTCCTATACTACCAAACCTTCACTCCCAAACCTGGGCCATTAGTAGTCCTGCCTGGATTGGGTTGTTTTGTTTTACCATTGATTTTAATCATAGGGCATGGTAATACTAAGAGACAACCTAAAGAATCTCCTGTGTTCCACACACATTCTTCCTTTCCTCCACTTTGGAGTAGAAGTCTAATTTCCCCTTGATAAACAGGATCAACCACCCTGGTCAGAACTGTAACTGCCTTCTTTGTCTGCTGAGTCAGAGGCTTGAGGAATCTATAGTGGCCGGGTCTTAACTTCCCCTTCAATGGAATCATTGTTGTGTCTCCTGTGGAAACATTCCTCTCTGGAACTAAAACCTCTAGGCCAGCAAAGCATAAAGTCACAGGAACAGGAAGGACAAACTCTGCTAGTGAGTTACTGGAGGTAATAGGGAGTGGTGTCAGTCCATTTCTACCCCTTGAGTCCTTGACCCATGAATCCTGCTCTGGAAAAAAACAGCATCATATATTGTATGCTGATTCAGAGCATATACAGCTTTCTGGAGAACCTTGCCCAAGTCCTGCAAGGTACTGTCACCTAGCTGGCTCTATAATTGAGTCTTCAAAAGGACATTCTACCACTCTATCAAGCCAGGCACTTTAGGATGGTGGGGAACATGGTAAGCCCAGTGAAGTTCATGAGTGAGGCCATATTGCTGTATTTATTTGCTTTGATATGGAATCCTTGATCAGAAGCAATACTGTATGCAAACCTTTATGCGGAGTAAGCATCTATTCCAGTAAGAATAAAGCACTGCCTCTTCCTGATGATAGTACCCCAATGTAATCAACCTGCAACCAGGTTTGGCTGATCATTCCAGGGAATAGTGCCATATTGGGGCACCCTTCAGTGTTGGTCACTGCTGCTGCTGGCAGATTGGGCACTCAGTGGTGAACGTGGCCAAACTGGGCATTGGTGAGTTCAAGTCTGTGTTGCTGAGCCCAGGCGTAATCTCCATCCCTGCCAGTATGACCACTTTGTTCATAAACCCATTGGGCAACAGCAGAGGTGGCTAGGAAAAGAGTCTGACTGGTATCCAGAGAATAGGTCATCCTACCCACTTGATTATTAAAATTCTCCTCTGCTGAAGGCCCCCTTTGGTGAGCATTCACATAGGACCACACAAACACATAAATTTCCTTTAATTTTCTTCCTAAACTATATATCAGAGGCTCCATGATGTCTGGGGGTATTCTCAATCTGAAAAGGCTCCAGGTCTCACCTTACAGGGACTTTCCCCTCAATAGCTCACTTCATCATCATCAAATTGTATTTATTAAGCATTAGATCAAAGAGAGGATTTTTGTAAACCCACTTATAGCAGCCAGATCCATTTTTGGCAAACTATCCAGTAATGAGCAGCTGGGGTTTTCTTTTTTTTTTTTTTTTTTTTTTTTTTTTTGCTTTCAGCAGAGTGTAACGTTTTATTTTTTTTTATTTATTTTTTTTTTATTTATTTTTTTTTTTATTAATGTTATGATAGATTACAACCTTGTGAGATTTCAGTTGTACATTTTTGTTAGTCATGTTGTGGGTACACCACTTCCCCCTCCGTACCCTCCCCCCACCCCCCCTTTTCCCTGGTAACCACCAATCAGATCTCCTTCTCAATATACTAATTTCCACCTATGAGTGGAGTCATATAGAGTTCGTCTTTCTCTGACTGACTTATTTCGCTTAACATAATACCCTCGAGGTCCATCCACATTGTTGTGAATGGGCCAATTTCGTCTTTTTTTATGGCTGAGTAGTATTCCATTGTGTATATATACCACATCTTCTTTATCCAATCATTAGTTTCTGGGCATGTAGGCTGGTTCCACGTCTTGGCTATTGTAAATAATGCTGCAATGAACATAGGGGTGCAACGGACTCTTGAGATATCTGATATCAGGTTCTTAGGATAGATACCCAGTAATGGGATGGCTGGGTCATAGGGTATTTCTATTTTTAACTTTTTGAGAAATCTCCATACTGTTTTCCATAGTGGCTGTACCAGTTTGCATTCCCACCAACAGTGTATGAGGGTTCCTCTTTCTCCACAACCTCTCCAACATTTGTCGTTCTTGGTTTTGGATGTTTTTGCCAATCTAACGGGGGTAAGGTGATATCTTAGTGTAGTTTTGATTTGCATTTCCCTGATGATTAGCGATGATGAACATCTTTTCATGTGTCTATTGGCC
Organism: Equus caballus; assembly: GCF_041296265.1. Taxonomy (NCBI): domain Eukaryota; kingdom Metazoa; phylum Chordata; class Mammalia; order Perissodactyla; family Equidae; genus Equus; species Equus caballus. The sequence continues at coordinate 24,796,735 of NC_091704.1, forward strand.
ATATTCATATCTTCTTTTGAGAAATGTCTGTTCATGTCTTCTGCCCATTTTTTGATCGGGTTGTTTGTTTTTTTGTTGTTAAGCAGTGTGAGTTCTTTGTATATTATGGAGATTAACCCTTTGTCGGATAAGTGGCTTGTAAATATTTTTTCCCAATTAGTGAGCTGTTTTTTTGTTTCAATCCTGTTTTCCCTTGCCTTGAAGAAGCTCTTTAGTCTGATGAAGTCCCATTTGTTTATTCTTTCTATTGTTTCCCTCAACTGAGGAGTTGCAGTGTCCGAAAAGATTCTTTTGAAACTGATGTCAAAGAGTGTACTGCCTATATTCTCTTCCAAAAGACTTATTGTCTCAGGCCTAATCTTTAGGTCTTTGATCCATTTTGAGTTTATTTTGGTGTGTGGTGAAAAAGAATGGTCAATTTTCAATCTTTTGCATGTGGCTGTCCAGTTTTCCCAGCACCATTTGTTGAAGAGACTTTCTTTTCTCCATTGTAGGCCCTCTGCTCCTTTGTCGAAGATTAGCTGTCCATAGATGTGTGGTTTTATCTCTGGGCTTTCAATTCTGTTCCATTGATCTGTGGACCTATTTTTGTACCAGTACCATGCTGTTTTGATCACTGTAGCTTTGTAGTATGTTTTGAAATCGGGGATTGTGATTCCGCCAGCTTTGTTTTTCTTGCTCAGGATTGCTTTAGCAATTCGCGGTCTTTTGTTGCCCCATATGAATTTTAGGATTGTTTGTTCAATTTCTGTGAAAAATGTTCTTGGGATTCTGATTGGGATAGCATTGAATCTGTATATTGCTTTAGGTAGTATGGACATTTTAACTATGTTTATTCTTCCAATCCATGTGCAAGGGATGTCTTTCCATCTCTTTATGTCATCGCCTATTTCTTTCAAGAAAGTCTTGTAGTTTTCATTGTATAGATCCTTCACTTCCTTGGTTAAGTTTATCCCAAGGTATTTTATTCTTTTCGTTGCGATTGTGAATGGGATAGAGTTCTTGAGTTCTTTTTCTGTTAGTTTATTGTTAGTGTATAGAAATGCTACTGATTTATGCACGTTAATTTTATACCCTGCTACTTTGCTGTAGTTGTTGATTATTTCTAATAGTTTTTCTGTGGATTCTTTGGGGTTTTCTATGTATAAGATCATGTCGTCTGCAAACAACGAGAGTTTTACTTCTTCGTTACCTATTTGGATTCCTTTTATTTCTTTTTCCTGCCGAATTGCTCTGGCCAGCACCTCCAGAACTATGTTGAATAGGAGTGGTGAAAGTGGGCACCCTTGTCTTGTTCCTGTCCTCAGAGGGATGGCTTTCAGCTTTTGTCCATTGAGTATGATGTTGGCTGTGGGTCTATCATATATGGCCTTTATTATGTTGAGGTACTTTCCTTCTATACCCATTTTACTGAGGGTTTTTATCATAAATGGGTGTTGGATCTTGTCGAATGCTTTCTCTGCATCTATTGAGATGATCATGTGGCTTTTGGTTTTCATTTTGTTAATGTAGTGTATCACGTTGATTGACTTGCGGATGTTGAACCATCCCTGTGTCCCTGGTATAAATCCCACTTGATCATGGTGTATAATCTTTTTGATGTATTGCTGTAATCGGTTTGCCAAAATTTTGTTGAGGATTTTTGCATCTATGTTCATCAGTGATATCGGCCTGTAGTTCTCCTTCTTTGTGTTGTCCTTGTCAGGTTTGGGGATCAGAGTGATGTTGGCTTCATAGAATGTGTTAGGGAGTTCTCCATCTTTCTCAATTTTCTGGAACAGTTTGAGGAGAATAGGTATTAAGTCTTCTTTGACTGTTTGGTAGAATTCTCCAGAGAAGCCGTCTGGTCCTGGACTCTTGTTTTTGGGGAGGTTTTTGATTACCGTTTCTATTTCCTTACTTGTGATTGGTCTATTCAGATTCTCCATTTCTTCCTGATTCAGTTTGGGGAGATTGTAGGAGTCTAGGAATTTGTCCATTTCTTCCAGGTTGTTCAATTTGTTGGCATATAGTTTTTCATAGTATTCTCTTATGATCTCTTGTATTTCATTGGTATCTGTTGTGATTTCTCCTCTGTCATTCCTGATTTTATTAATTTGAGATTTCTCTCTTCTTTTCTTGGTGAGTCTGGCTAGGGGTTTGTCAATTTTGTTAATTCTTTCGAAGAACCAACTCTTTGTTTCATTGATCCTTTCTATTGTCTTTTTTGTTTCAATATCGTTTATTTCTGCTCTTATTTTTATTATTTCCCTCCTTCTACTGACTCTGGGCCTTGTTTGTTCTTCTTTTTCTAGTTCTGTTAGGTGTCGTTTGAGGTTGCTTACGTGAGCTTTTTCTTGTTTAGTGAGGTGAGCCTGTATTGCGATGAATTTCCCTCTTAGGACTGCTTTTGCTGCATCCCAAATGATTTGGTATGTCGTGTTCTCATTTTCATTTGTCTCCAGATAATATTTGATTTCTTCTTTAATTTCTTCAATGATCCATTGTTTGTTCAGAAAGCGTGTTGTTTAGTCTCCACATTTTTGCACCTTTCTCTGCTTTTTTCTTGTAGTTGATTTCTAGTTTAATAGCGTTATGATCAGAAAAGATGCTTGATATTATTTCAACTCTCTTGTATTTATTGATGTTTGCTTTGGTTCCCAAAATATGGTCAATCCTTGAGAATGTTCCATGTGCACTTGAGAAGAATGTGTAACCTGCTGTTTTTGGATGAAGTGTTCTATATATATCTATTAAGTCCATCTGGTCTAATTTTTCATTTAATTCTATTATTTCCTTGTTGATTTTCTGTCTGGATGTTCTGTCCATTGGTGTTAATGGTGTGTTGAGGTCCCCTACTATTATTGTATTGTTGTTGATGTCTTCTTTTAGTTCTATTAAGAGTTGCTTTACAAATTTTGGTGCTCCTGTGTTGGGTGCGTATATATTTATAAGTGTTATGTCTTCTTGGTGGAGAGTCCCTTTTATCATTATATACTGTCCCTCTTTGTCTTTCTTTATCTGTTTTGCTTTGAAATCTACCTTGTCTGATATTAGTATAGCGACACCTGCTTTCTTTTGTTCATTATTAGCTTGGAGTATTGTTCTCCATCCCTTCACTCTGAGTCTGTGTTTGTCTTTGGGGCTGAGGTGTGTTTCCTGGAGGCAGCATATTGTTGGATCTTGTTCTTTGATCCATCCTGCCACTCTGTGTCTTTTGATTGGGGAGTTCAATCCGTTTACATTTAGAGTGATTATTGAGACGTGGGGGCCTACCACTACCATTTTGTGTCTTGTTTTCCGGTTTTCTTCAGTTTCCTTTGTTTCTCGTCCCATGGTTTAATCTGTTCTGATGTAGAGCTGCTACTCTCTGTTGTTGTCCTTCTACTTATCTCCTCTGCTCTTGGTTTTGTAGCCCCTTTCCTTTTTTGGATTTTTCAGGAATGAGGGTTTTCCTGAGGATTTCCTGAAGAGGAGGTTTTGTGGCAATGAACTCCCTTAATTTTTGTTTATCTGGGAAAGTTTTTATTTCTCCATCGTATTTGAAGGATATTTTCGCTGGGTAGAGAATTCTCGGCTGTAGGTTTTTGTCCTTCAGATTTTTGAATATATCATTCCACTCTCTTCTAGCCTGTAAAGTTTCTGCTGAGAAATCTGCTGATAGCCTGATGGGGGTTCCTTTGTAGGTTAGTTTCTTTTGCCTGGCTGTCCTTAATATTTTCTCCTTGTCGTTGACTTTTGCTAGCTTCACTACTATATGCCGTGGAGTTGGTCTTCTTGCATTGATAAAGTTTGGAGATCTATTGGCTTCTGTCACCTGAAGATCCATCTCCCTCACCAGATTTGGGAAGTTCTCAGCCATTATTTCTTTGAATAGGTTTTCTGCCCCTTTCTCCTTCTCTTCTCCCTCTGGTATACCTATAATCCTTACATTGCATCTCCTAATTGTGTCTGATAATTCTCGGAGAGTTTCTTCATTTCTTTTAAGTCTTGCTTCTCTCTCCTCCTCTGCCTGCAACAATTCTATATTGCCATCTTCCAAATTGCTAATTCTTTCCTCCATATTATCGGCCCTACTGTTCAGAGCATCTAGATTTTTCTTAATCTCCTCTATTGTGTTCTTCATTTCCAGTATTTCTGTTTGGTTCTTCTTTATCGTATCAAACTCTTTTGTGACATAGCTCCTGAACTCGTTGAGTTGTCGGTCAGAATTCTCTCTTAACTCAGTGAGTATTTTAATGATGGCTGTTTTGAAGTCATCATCATTTAGGTTAAATATCTCATTTTCTTTGGGATTGATTTCTGTGTATTTGTTACTTTCTTTCTGTTCTGGAGATTTAATGTATTTTTTCATATTGCTTGATGATGTTGATTTGTGCCTCCGCATGGAGATAGAGTTTAGTTGCTCCTTTCACTTGTTTCAGCTGCTGCGGTGGGGGGAGCAGCTGTTTATACTTCACCAACCAGGAACCCTGTCCGTAGTTGCTAACTGGGCCTGGGCCCCTCTTCGTAGCCACAGTGGCCCTTTGGATTCCCTCCTCTGCCGTGGGGGCCGTCACGGGGGGCTTCAGGCTGCAGGTGCCTACTGTTGTTGCCCACCTAGATGCGCTCTCTCCTTGGGGTCTGCAACGGTGTTATGGGCTTTTCCAGCGGCCAGGGGTGGGATCACTTTTATTTGTCACTCGGTTGCTGTCGGCACCCACCAAATCTCACTTGTCCTCTATGGGTCGCAGGAGAGCTATTGGCATCTTCTACAGTCTGTGGTTAGTACACCTAGCTATGCTGCTTTTGCCCTGGGGTCTTCCAGCCTTGTGGCTGGCGGCTGGGTGCCTTCTACTGATGCTGTGCAGAGGCTTTCCCTAAGGCTTCTGTGAGCCTGTAGGGTTTCCCCCTAGGCTACTAAGCTGGGTCTCTGGAACTCTCTCCAGCCCCAGTCCTCTCCGAGATCTCCGGCAATCCCTAGCCTCACCGGGTGGGCAACGGCAGCTGGGGGTCGCCCCGCCCTCTGGGCTTCTCTCCGGGCCTCTGCCGGGAGCTCTGAATGCTCAGCGTGGCCCCTCTGCTACCGGCAGACAGAGAGTTTTGTCTGCTGCCTGGCGGAGCTCCGGCGCTTCCCCTCCGGGTCGCCGGACCCGCCTTTGGAAGTTCCCCCGCCCCGGTCCTCTCCGAGATCTCCGGCAATCCCTAGTCCCACGGGGCGGGCAACGGCAGCTGGGGGATGCCCCGCCCTCTGGGCTTCTGTCCGAGCCTCTGCCGGGAGCCCTGAATGCTGGGCGTGGCCCCTCTGCTAATGGCAGACAGAGAGTTTTGTCTGCTGCCCGGGCGGAGCTCCGGCGCTTCTCCACCGGGTCGCCGGACCCGCCTTTGAAAGTTCCCCCACCGCGGTCCTCTCCAAGATCTCCGACAATCCCTAGTCCCACGGGGCGGGCAACGGCAGCTGGGGGTCGCCCCGCCCTCTGGGCTTCTCTCCGGGCCTCTGCCGGGAGCCCTGAGTGCTCAGCGTGGCCCCTCTGCTACCGGCAGACAGAGAGTTTTGTCTAAGCTAGTGGGGCTCAGTATAGCTTGAGATAATATTGCTACCTAAGATAAAGAAACCCCCAGCTGGATTCCACGATGGCGCCGTGAGTAGTCCTCTTTGTCTCTCGCCCTTCGAGTCTACAATTATTTGGACACTTATCGCTTGACAAAGGATATCCAGACAGCATCTCAGGACGTCTTTGAAAAAATGGAAAGTTGTCTTAATGTCCTGTTTAATTCCTCCAAATGTGAGCAAAACATGGCCTTTCCTCTATGAGTACACACCCCTAGTGTGTCTTTGTGTGTCCAAATTCCTTCTTCTTATAAGGCCATTAGTCAGATTGCGTTAGAATCCACCCTAATGGCCTCATTTTAACTTAATCACGTCATTAAAGGCCCTATGTCCAAATGCAATGACAATCTAAGGTACTGGGTGTTAGAGCTTCAACATATGAATTTGAGGGGAATATAATTCAGCCCATAACGCTTCCCTCGTTCTCTAGATACCTCACTCCCACCATTTGAACAAGCCCAGGCCAAGTTCCTAGATGGCCAGCCTACTCTCAGAAGCAAAGCTGCCCAGCTGACCTGTATCTCACCACAAACACATAAGAAAATCCAACTGAGACCAAGAGAACCATCCAGCTGAACCCAATCTAGCCTGCAGACCTATATAACTGTGAGCTAAACAAATGGTTGTTGTTTCAAGCCACTACATTTAGAGGGGGCTTGTTACATAGCAGTAGCTGATTGAGACACTAACTATATAATTAGAATGTATTGAGAACTTACCCTATTCATAGCTATATCAGTCAGAATTCTTTGGTTGAAACCAATAGAACCATCTCTGGTTAACTTAAGTAAGCAGGAATTCATTAGAAAGATAGCATGCTGACAGAATCGGTGGGAAAACTTGGAAATAGATAAAAACACAAGTAGCTGTGAAGTCCAGGGAACAAGAACTATTCTACAATTTTGTCTGAGTGACACGCTGCCAGTGAAATCAAAAAAATAAAAATAAAAAAAAGATTCTGAGGCCAGCAGGGCCCACTGGTGGTTAAAAAGTGATTTAATGAAACGTGCAACGGATGTGTAGCTGGAGTGCCTGAGTTCCTCCCCATCCCTGCTGCTCACTGGTGCTTGTGGCCACGTCCATAGTGTTAACCTTTCATATGTGCAAAATGACAATTACCATCCAAGCCTAGACTAATTCAGGGTGTAGGCTTTCTTTCTTCTTTTGAATTAGTCTGTTCTTTATCTTGAAAATTTTCAAACTTATAGGAAAGTTGGAAGAAAATTACAATGAACACTTTCATATCCCTCACCAAGAACTACCAACTTTTAACATCCTGCCTCACTCCTTCCAACCATCTCTCTATCTGCCTTCTTCCCTTGGCTCATGGCCCACTTCTTCCATCTTCAAAGCCAGTAGCATCGGGCTGAGTCCTTCTCACACTGCCATCTCACTGGTTCTCTCTCTCCTTTCTCCCTCTTCCATTTATAAGGACTCTGCTGATTACATTGAGCAACCCAAATAATCCAGGATAATCTCTCCATCTTAAGGTCCTTAACCTCACTCCCATCTGCAAAATTCCTTTCAGCATGTAAAGTGGCATGTTCCTGGGATTAGGGCGTGAACATCTTTGGAGGCCATTACTCTGCTGCCACAGCATCCCAGCATGTATTAATGATGCTTGCTGGAATCAATTTTATCATGTTGGAGACTACAAAGTGCGGATTGTTCTATCATTCATTCTGCATTTAATAGTTGGCATTCTTCTGTATAAGGGGGAAAAAATCTCTCTCTCTCTCTCTCTCTTTCTGGATATCACTGTGGACTCATGGACTTTTTAAAATGTGTTACCACTACTATTTACGTTGTGTTCTTGACAAGACCCAGTTAGTCTTTGAATACTTCACTGTTTTCTGGCATAAGAAGTACCAGACTCACTTTGTACTCTCCCCACTTTGGCTGCTTCTTTAAGAAATTCTGATTTCTTTTAGTGGATTACGGTATTTACAACCAAGATCAGGGTGCTAGGAGTGCTCGCTGCCACTGTAGCGTCATTGCTTTCAGGTCTTTCCAGGGGAGAACAAATGTACGTAGTCAGCTAGTTCTGTGTGTGTGTGTGTGTGTACACATAATATATGTTCGTTCTCTCTTATTTATATAATATAAATATATAAACTAATACCTGTATACAGATGTTTTTAAATTGTGTATTTATATTAATAACTCCAATCTAAATTTAATATCACAGAGTTCTTCCTTACTGTCTCTCCATCCTGTATGTGTAACTCTAGTGAAAATCCTGGTTTCCACCAATATCAATATATCAATTCATTTATTCTACCCTAAAATACACACAAAATAGTTTGAGAATTACAACAGTAATACTGCTGCCAAGGGCAAACTACTAAATATGGTTTAAGATTTCCTTGTAGTTCTTTTGTTGTCTTAGATTACATCCCAGTAAAGAAGTATGTGTTTCAACATACTCCAATTAAATATCTTCTCTGTAGTTGTTATCAGTTTGATATACAAGTAGGGTTGCTCCTGTTAGTAAACAATGTTAGAGTTTGACTTTTCTATCCTTTTTCATTTAATTTTTTTGAATATGTACATTGTTAATGTGGTTTAAAAGTCAAAGCTATTTAAAATGTACACTCAGAAGTCTTACTTCCACATCCTTTCTACTCCATTCCCACATCCCCTATTGTAATTCATTTCATTACTTTTTCATTTACCATTTGTATTTTTTTAAAAATAAGGAAAAGCATGTACATATTCTTATATGTATAAAGTAGGAAACTACTTTATGACTAGGTTATTTCTCTTGTTTCATCCAGTGACTCCAAGTTGTCAAGGAGAAAGGGAACTGGAAGAAGAGAGCCTGGCATAGGTGGCAGAAGTCCTGCACCTGCCCACACCCCAGAGACTGGAAAAGAAAGTGCTTTTTGAGTTTAAGGGTTTAAGAATTAACTAGCAAAGGAGAAGAGCTGCAAACTCCATATGATGAATCGTCAGGGGCAGAGACCCTGGGCAAGCCCCAGGCTCCTCAGTTATAGAGAAGGAGAAAAGCAGCCACACCTTCCCGGGCCCAGAGAGGGAGGGGAGCTGGTAGTTAGGACAAAAGGACACAGCAGTGACTGTCAGAAGGGACTGTGTAACTGGAGCACGACAGGGACACAGCTGTTCGGCAAGGAAAGTAAATGGTGATGGAACCAATGACCAGGAGCCAACATGCCGGCTGTCTGTCTCTGGGATAACTCCTCAAAGCAGATCAAGACCAAGAAGCAGAGCCCCAGAGGTTAGCAGTAACCCCCAGAAGGAGGAAGAGGAAAGGAAATGTCATGATTTTGCTGTTGTTGTTGTTGTCCTTTTAAACCCCAAATCACTGACTTGTCACCAAGGAATGGCTTATTGCCAGTAGCTAGATTAGGTTCTGCTATCAGGCGGAATGCAGGCTTGAGATAGAGATTAAATGCAGTTATACGTAAACAAGCAAAGCTACATTTTGGACACCATTTAGTGGCCTTTGAGAACGTTTTGCCTATGGGCACTTTTCCAGGGAGAAAGTCTATAATTTTAACCAGATTTTCAAAAGACCCTTGTATCAAAACAGGTTAAGAACCACAATGTTTGCTTAACAGAAACAACATAAGGGCAAGAAAAAATAGACCAAGGCGCTCATTTCATTACAACAGCTGCATTTTACATTTTCTCTGATCACTGGACAATTTCCCTCTCCTCTATCTTACCTGCCTGGGTGTTCTCATCTTCACTCACCAGAATGTCATTCATTCTGCTGTAGCCTATCACGTAGACTTCTTTTCTTTTCTTTCTCTTGTTCCCATCTATTTCCCCTGGTGTCTTACGTTTACAGCTGTGTGATAAATCGTCTCTCTTCTAATAATCGTTGATTCTTCAACTAATGCTTATTGTGGTTAGTACATTCCTTTCTAATTCATAAATCTAGATAGGTCAGTTAAAGTTTATATTGTTTGCTTTATATGTTTGCATTTTCAATAAAGCAAAGTTATGTATTAACATACAAGGTACATTTCTGTCTATTTTGAAGGATTTTTAAGAGAGAAGCAGTGTACCATGGAAAAACAGGCAACTAAGGCAGCCCTCAGTGGTCTGTGTTCTAATCCTAACTCTGCCAAGTATTTACCTGTGCAACCCTGTGCATCTCTGGCTGGTATTCCCTCAGATGTGAAATCAGTTCACTAAATGACTCTGAGGCAGCGTGCGGCAGGGTTGTGGGCCAGGTTACTGGGAAAACAAATAGAGACAGACATATCTTTTGATTACTTTCTCTACAAGGTTCACCATCGTGCTTTCATGTAGATTCTTATAATGTCTTTACATTATGGCCTTCAAATTTTTTATGTCCTCGGGGCCAGCCTGGTGGCACAGCGGTTAAGTGTGCACATTCCGCTTTGGCAGCCCGGGGTTCACCAGTTTGGATCCAGGGTGGAGATGTGGCACCGCTTGGCAAGCCATGCTGTGGTAGGCGCCCCACATACAAAGTAGAGGAATATGAGCACGGATGTTAGCTCAGGGCCAGTCTTCCTCAGCAAAAAGAGGAGGATTGGCAGCAGATGTTAGCTCAGGGCTGATCTTCATCAAAAAAAATTTTTTTTACGTGCTCATGTGTTTAATAATGTGTTGAAACACACAAATTTCGGAGAATGTAGACTAAGAGCTGTTGTTCCTCATGTCCACTTATCTTTGCCCCTGGCCAGGGTAGCACTTGGGTCAATTTCCAAGCAAGAAGTAAACACATCAATAACACTGTTGTCCCCTTTCCCTACTACGAGTTTTCAATCACATGGAGAGGTAATATAGAGTATTATACCTCGGGATGAGGAAGAGGGAGTTTTGAACAATTCATTAAAATACAATAACTTTTACATTTCAAGAACAATTTTTAAATCTCTCAAATATGAAGCTCATTGAATTTGGGGCTTTTGTGGCTGACGCTCCACAACCACCCTTTACACTCACCACCTCCACAGGGATAATCGCAAAATTTTAGGCTGAAAACCACATGATCACTGGTCAACATGTTTTTCCATTATTCCAAATCAGTGGCTTTCAAACTGTTATTATTTGAACAAACTCTTTCCTAGTGAAATCTTACCTCAAACCCAACATATGAGAGAGAAAAGCTGAGCTGTCTGTCCTATTGGAATAGAAAAGGGATGAGTAACAGTTCTGTCTCCTTGGCCTCACTCTCTGTGCCATAACTATCACAATCCTTATCTGTGACATAACAGCATAAAAATTACCAGTGTGGTGCTTTCAAGGATCTGGGCCCACGGAATTATGGGTACTGCCGGTCAGTCCACATTCATTTATTCAACATACATCTAGTATCTACTACGCATCAGGCACTACGTAAGATGCTGGAGATACAGTAGTGAATAAAACAAACTAAAATCCCTACCCACTTAAGCTTGCAGTATACTGGTGGAGATATACAAAAAAACAAAAATAAATAACAAGATATATTATGTTTAAAATAGTGATGATTCTAAAGGGAAAAAATAAAGCAGAAAAGGGGGTAAAAAATGTGTGCGTGATCAAGACAGGAGACTGAAATTTTAGACTGGATAGTGAGAGAAGGCCCCTTTCAGAAGGTAATGTTTGCATAAAATTTCCTAAGAAAGTGAAGATGGGAGTTGATATCTGAAAGAAAAGCAATCAAGGAAGAGAAAACAGAAAGTTCAAAGACCCTGAGGAAAGACTTTTCCTGTGTGAAGACAGCAAGGAAGCTGGCGTGGCTGAGTGAGGGGGCGAGTAGTAAGAGAGGAGATTGATCTCTCTATGGTAAAGCTTAATCACAAGAAGTAGCTAATATTCGACAGTTTTTCACCTAACAAACAGCAATTTTATATGGCTTAACGTAACACTCACAAGAAAGTACTTAGTACAATATAAGTGGATTGTTTACACAGGTGTGTGAGGGCAGGGACTAAGGATACTTAACAAGCAATTCCTTCCCAACATCCTGTCTAATTTTAAAATTTCTAAAACGGAAACTCTGTCCACAGTCAATCAAGATATGTGGTCTGGCCTCAAAAATGCAGGAGACAGAGCACTGGGCTAAGTGGCCTGAGTCCTGTCCTGACACCCCCATACCACATAGACTCTGAGTGCAACTGTAAAGTGAAAATGATATGTGCTTTCCTGATCTCACCCAAAACCACCCAAGACAATGAGTTTAGTTACATCTCTACTGACATTTGGTTAGAATTTTTCTACCTCAGCCAGTCACCTGGCACCATTACAGGTTCATGAGCAGGATGCCCAGAGGATAGGGGAGGCATTTTTGTTGCTATATGGATTTACCTCAAGTCCCATTGAGAACTCTAGCCCTGATGAACAGGACTAGATTATGTGGAAGCCAAGAAACTCCTTTGGTGCCTCTGACCCAAAGCCTACACTAAAATCAAGTGCAGCAGTCTCCTCTACCCCTTTCCATAGATCAATCCAAGGAGAGAGTGCCACTCCAGATGCATGAGAAGAGCAAGCCAATGAGGTCCATCCAAAGAAAGTCAATCCAAGAGGATATATCAAGAGCATACTAGTCAATTGGGGCTCTCATCATAAGCATCAGAACATACTCTGAGTAACTTAACCACAACAGGAGGGAAATGAGGTACTTCACAGAATCCTTAGGAAGGACAAGAATTTGGACAGCTCTGGGGATCTAAGGAGCAGCACCTTAGAGAGGATCTCTGTAGGTCTCTAGTATTAAAAATGACTCAACTCCAATAATTTTCTATGCTGGACTCATTCTTTTTGGACCAATTTTTTAACCTATTTAATAAAATTTCCTAATAAGAGTGTCCACAGTCAACTGAAATCATGTGTGTCTAAATGATGCAGAGAAAGGAGCATTGGCCTAAGTTCAAACTCCCAGGAGAGACTCCACTGGTCTTACTTGAGGAGTCACAGCCCACCACTGGACAGAGGACTGGTGCATCTTGAGTTATTGTCTTATGAAGAAAGACCATACAGAATGGAGGAAGATTAAAGTCTCCTATGGGAAACCAGATCTCGCTGCAAAAAGAAGAGGAAAGGGATGGTGGACACAGATGTCAGATATGTACTATGGCCTGCCAGGCACTTTGGCTTAATAAATGTCCTTGCCTATAATTTTGGACCCATCCTTGGAAAAGGTGCGAAAGAGGGCCCTAATGCTAGAAATATATCGTGCTTTGTTTCCTTCCCCTGTAAACTCTAGTGGGGGTCAACCAAAAAAGTTATGCCTGATTTTATAAATTTTTTTTTTTTTAAAGATTGGCACCTGGGCTAACAACTGTTGCCAATCTTCCTTTTTTTTGTTTTTCTGCTTTATCTCTCCAAACCCCCCCCCCCAACCCCGTACATAGTTGTATATCTTAGTTGCAGGTCCTGCTAGTTGTTGGATGTGGGACACCGCCTCAACCTGGCCTGACAAGCAATGCCATGTCAGCACCCAGGATCCGAACCCTGGGCCGCCGCAGCGGAGCACACAAACTTAACCACTCGGCCACGGAGCCGGCCCCTGATTTTATAAATCTTGATACTGATTCCATGTATCTGCTGGAACCAGTTAGGCAGAAACTCTCTGGATTTAAAAACATGCTTTTGTATTGTCTTAGAAGCCTATACGATGAGTCAGGATTGAGAATCAATTATATTTACCCCAAGGCCATATCATACACAGTCTGCGACGTGACTTCATCCTGTTTTCCAAGCAGACCTGAAAGGGCTAAAAGATATGAATTGAGTACAAAGATAACTCAGAAAACACACCCTCACACATATAAATGCCAAAATCTCATGATATTTGCCCAAATATCTGAAATTTTAGTAATAAAAAACTCTTCACATTATCCATGTAATTTTTTTCTAAAGTAAACTCCTCCTCTGTTGGCCCACAGAAAATGAAAATCCTAAAATATATATGAAAGCATAGTCTCTTCCCTCAGCTCTTTGTACTTCTTATTCTGTATTCTGCTCAGTTCCAGCCAGAAGCGTTTAACCTTGGTACCTAGCTAGAACCTGGATTCCTCCTTCAGTAGATAAAGACAAACACATCTTCTGCCAGAAATGATTTGTTTCTTCAGCTCCCCCAGAGTTGTGATTTTTCTAACCCCAAATCTTCCATGACTCACTTCTTCAAGTTGAAGAGAATCAACAGAAAACATAAGTTTATCACAACATCAGCTCCACTCTTGCAAAATTTAAGAAACTCAAGCAAATCCCTAGAACTAGCCTATATGCAAAGGAATAACGGGTTTACAATTCAAAAATCTGCTAACATGCAAAATCATCTCTCAAATCAAAGCACGTATTACAACCAATTCCATATGAGTTAAGAGGCATAGGCCATTCCAAGTGAATGTAGAAGTGAATTCCAAGTCAATGTTATCCATTAGAAGGTGGTAAAACAAAAGGTGTAGAAAAACAGAAAACGTGCTATGGTTTCAGCTTCATCAGTGTGCAGCCTGGAATCCAGCATATGCCAACTTTAAATTCATTTGGGAGGAATTTCTGAAGAAGTTGATTGTGACATTATGATTCCCATATCCTGGAAGAAAAAATCCACAACCCATTCAGACTTGTCATTCTCTCAAAAAGTAGCTTCTGTTACTTCTTACATAGATCAGAAATGTACAATGGGGGGACTTCCAAACTCCAGGTCTTTCTTAAAGACCTCCTCTTTCCCTGGGGATCCATTCTGCGTGGTAAATTTCTTGATTTAACTTTCAAGTCTCCAAGATCTTAACACTCTAATTTTAAATTAAGTGCGAGGAGTTCTGCTCCATTAGTTCCGGAGAGGTTTTTCCTTCCCCAGGGACCAAATGTGGTTTCTCTGGTACACAATTTTATTCTTTTCTACATTTTCCTTCATAACATTTGTGACAACTTATAATTCAATATCATGTGATTATATAAATATGTCTGTCTCCCCATCTAACGTCTAAGCTCCATGAGGGTAGGAACATTGAGCCTCTGCTGGTTTGCTCGCCATTATAGTATCAGCACAGAGCTTAGTGCCTAGAAGAAGCAGGCTCTGCAAACATTTGTTGAATGATTAAATCACCCAGATCTGAACCCTGTCTCTCTGGAACTTGAAATGGTAGAGTGGAAGGGAAACCAGAGCTTTCCTTAGAGATCAGTAGACAAGAAAGCACTTGAACCGAAAAATGCTAGAAAAAAGAATAAAGGCAATAGATCATTTGACCTATTTGGTTCTGAAGATGAGCATTCTCTCTAATAATTCTAGGTTTTATTGCAAATAACACAATATATTCAACCTCTTCAAGTGGAAAAAACATATTGGATAGATTCAAGTTCAAACTCAGCTTCAAAGTAATTGTAGCACATGTGCTTCTTACCACTTAGATGGCTTTATAAATTCTACAACTATTGGTGCCATAGAGAAGCACAACAGAAAGTATTAACTACTAAATAGAACTGAATCGAGAAAAATCAATTTAATTTTTCAAAATACATTTTAGGGAATATAGATTTAGCCTACTTCAAATAAAAGTAGTATTCAAAATGTATTGGCTTGACAAAACATAAATATGTGTATTTTTCAAATCGGGAGGCTGAGAATATGTAATGTCCTTTATGCCTTATTATTTCAACAATTTAGCCAAAATTTACAACAGGCCAGACTAGAAGTTTATTAAATGTGCTTCCAGTTCCACATGAAATGTCTAGGTTGCCTTCAGGAGGGATGGGATGTCTCCAAAAGGAAGTATCCTATGCAACCCAAGCAGACTTCCCACTCCCACCTCATCAGCTTGAGCAGCTAGCTTTTGTGTGTTTTACAAATTAGGTTTCTCCAGAAAGTTTCTTTGAAGAAAGGATACCAAGGATTATTTTTGAAAGTGCTTGAAAATAATTGGGCTAAACCAGCACATCACATTTTTATCTAGCTATATATACTTTGAAGAGGAAAATGGCCACTCTAAGTTGGTAAGTGGTGTTTTGATCATTAGGACTCAATTGTCTAGCGTTATTCTCAACTACCTGCTCCTACGTTTCACAGCTTTCTTCCAAATCACCTGGGGAAGAGAGAGTGTGGAAAATCTAGAAAAGTTTTACAAACATAATAACCCTCAACTCTAAATAATTCAGTTCCTGTTACTTTCTCTAAAGCATTCCCATAGCCTTATTTTGACCTAGCAGCATTTCTGCCTCTGGTCTGTCATGATATTTTTAAGATACACTTCAGCTCAAGCATTCACTTTAAACTCCTCTGAAAGTGTCACTTTAAAAAGGAATGTTATTTGTCAGAATATTTGTATTTTTAGGGTAAGAGTTCAAAAGGTTTTATAAACACTAACTTCTCAAAAGAGCAGTAGCAGGGGTAGGTAAAAATCCCATGAAGTTTTCCAGATAATACAGTATATTAATACTTGGTTTAGACCAGCTACCGTCTCCACATTTGTGACTATATCATGGCTAAATATCTGGAGCCTTAAATGAAACTTGTGCTGATCCCCACTACATTTAATCTAATCGTTGTTGGGTTATTTCCTCCTTCACTCATGATCATCTGTGTACAGTTTTCACGTTGCCTTCTGGTTAAATTGCTGCGTCATGAGAATCACTGCAACTCCTCTGACAGGAAGGAGACAGTATACATGCAGTTAAGATCATAGAGTAGGGAATCACCGTTTTTGGATTCAAATATCAGCTCACTAACTGTGTGATCTTGGGTAAGTTACCCTCTCTGCACCTGATTCCCCATGTGTAAAATGAGAATAAGAGGAGAACTTGCTATAGGATTGTTGCGAGAACTAAACTAGGGTATCTGGCCCAGTAACTGCTGCATATTCACCACTGTTGTTAACAGCTCGTAGATGTCAGCAATGGAGTTAGGGATTCAATCTGGGCTCCAGGTGTCTCTCAACCCAAGAAGTCAGTGACCATTCAATTATTTAGAAACCAAGGGTATTATGTTCTGTAAGACAACTTTTCTAGATTTTTCTCTTCATGGTGATTCAAAGGAAGGATATAAAAAGCATAAGAGCTGGTGGTTGAAAATAATTACAAATAGTTTCACCCTAATTACCAACATTGGGATGTGAAAATAAGAATCTCCTTATTCAGATCCATATTTGAGCCATTCAGCTTGTGTTGTGTTTCCAATTAAAGTTACAGAAAGGAAGATTAGGGGTCTTTCATAACTCTGTCAATCCTAAATAAATATGACTCAACCCTTTTTAAGTGCGTTTTCATTCCCTACCAACAGCACTTCTTGACATCTCTCAACAGGTTGTCCTCAACTAGGCCAATTAGTGCTTCTCTATATTTCTATTAAATGTCCCTCTCAAGTTCCTAAAGGAGCTTCTCTCATCGTAGTTCTTTGAGAATTTTTTGAACACGTCCTTCTTTCTCTTATCCAGATTGTTTGTGATTTTACTGAAATTAATCAAGTTCCTGCCCAGTCTTTGGGTTTCCAAATATAGGTCTACTACACATTTTCACATAGGAGCCCCTA
Organism: Equus caballus; assembly: GCF_041296265.1. Taxonomy (NCBI): domain Eukaryota; kingdom Metazoa; phylum Chordata; class Mammalia; order Perissodactyla; family Equidae; genus Equus; species Equus caballus. Next base: position 24,813,753 of record NC_091704.1, read on the forward strand.
TTCTCACCCCTGTTCCCCGACCTCTTCCTCCTCATGCTTACCCTTCATGCATGTGTGCATGCTCGTGCACAAGCGCACTCACACACACACATTCTCTTCAGTTGATTTTTTTTCTGGTTTTCTCTAATTCTAATATCTTTTCTGTTGTTAACGGACAAAAATTTTCCACCATCTTTCCAGTACAGATGTATCAGAATTTCTAGAAGAAAGAAAGATAACGCATCTTGTTTTCAGTATCTCCCTTGAAGATGACCAATATTTTCTTTGAGGTTTTGGCCTCAGCGGCGTATTGAATGAATGTCCTCAGAGAACATTTTACAATGATTCCCAAGTCCTTTCTCACCAGGGTTCTGCCTTCTAAATCATCAATGGCTTTACCGAACTTAGAGGGTTCCAAAAGTGAGGCCAGTTTGTGACTGAAACACTGTTTGCTAAGTTAACTTACATGAATCTCAACAACCAAAATAAAGAGAAAAAAACCTACTAATGAAGAAAAATATATCGTGTCGCCTTGGTTTTCTATTTGGGCTTGTTCATTATTATTTTGGCATTTCATAAATTCGTTAGATGTCAAACATAAGTTGATAATATGAGTTAGGAATGGCATGAAAATGAGGTTTATGAGAAATAAGTTGAGCATGTTCATCACACCTGGTGATTATAAAGACACCTTGACCCTGAGTGCTCTATTCCATGTGTTCAGTTAGTTGGGGTTGTGATGGAATCCCTGGGCCCCTATGCCTTTACCCCTTCTCACATGAGTGAAGAGGGGAAGACAAATACTGCACCCTTGAAAAGTCAAAGATCGCTTCCCAAAACAATTTTATGTTTTCCATCTTGGGAAAGCCTGAAGGAGGCTATCTATGTGGTAACTCTGAATGTGCTATTGAAGCTACAGAGAAAAAGAAGCTTTTTTGTACTTTGAAATGCCTACAGAGGGAGGATGAATATACACCAGAGACAGCTGTTTGACCTAGATTTATCAACACCCTATAGTTGAATTCATCTTAGTGCACAAGTCATTTACTATCTTGACTAGAGAAAAACTACCTGCTCAGAAAGGGAATAAAACAAAGCCTTGCTACATTTTTTTGACTTGTTTTTCTTACTTGGGGGAGAAAAATGATTTTCAAATGTGTTGATTATTCTGAGCTATGAGTTTGAAAACAACCAAGAAAAACTTTAGAAATACAAAATGAAGAGCCTGTCTATAGTTTCTGTAGGAAAATAATTGTATGCTACAGAATATTTCTGATATCCCAAGAAAAACTAATTGTTTGTGTGACTATAAGGCACATATTCATTAGGTTTTTTTGGAATCTTCCATTCCCCAAGATCCCTGTATTCATTAAGACAGTGGTTCTCTACAGTGGGCAATTTTGACCCCTAGGGGAATTTTGGCAAATGTCTGGAACTTTTGGCAATGTCTGAGGGCTGGGGTTGCTGCTGGCATATAGTGGGTAGAGAACAGGGATACTGCTAAACATCCACCAGTGCGCAGAGCAACCCTTGGCCAAAAATGAATTACCCAGCCCAAAATGTCAATAATGCCAAAGTTGAGAAACCCTGCAATTAGAAATGAGAGATTTGAGAAAGGAAAGCTGACACAAAAAACAGACTGCTGGGGCAATGCCTTTGTGGGGAAGCTGCTGAGCTTCTCAACAATTCCTAGTTCCCCTGGAAATCCTAAGCACGCAAAGAATTGACCAAGGCAGACAAAGTACAGTTTTATTATACAGAGTACAGAGTTCCATAAAGCTGGTTTGGAGAACACCATGAGGAACTGAGGCCAAATCTGAGCTTCCTCAGCCTTTCCCATTAATTGGAGGCAGCTTTTCTCCTTAATTGGAAGCTTGATCTATCTTACCTACCCAGGAGGTGCCCAGGAGCTGGCACAGTCACCCACCATGCTTAAGTATCACTTCAATATTGCTAACTCCTAGGAAGCAGAACTGAACAACCCTCCACTCTATGGAAACATGGTATGAAGGTGAATAAATATTACCCCCAATCACCAAATCCCATAAATGTCAAAAAGCTCTGTTTGCACAGGAATAGCACAGCAGTGGCAGGTCCAATTGTGCAAGGCAGTTGTTTGTGGTTCTCCTAATCCACAACACAACTGTCTCTTTGACTTTCTTACCATTCTCTTTGCCACTCATGCTGCTCCAGCAACACTGGTCTACATGCTGTTCTTCCAATGTGCCAGGCATGAGTCCGATGCTCCAGCACAAGCTTCAGCACTTACACATCTTCTAGCAGAATGTTCTTTGCCCAGAAATCCCTCACTTCATTCAGATCTCTGCTCAACTGATACCCTCAGTGACCATCCATTCCTGCACCTCCCACCTCCACAATTCACTAGGCTCTTACCTTGATTTAGTTTTCTTATCACACTTACCACACCCTGCTATTATACATATGCATCTGCTTATTGTCTCTCTCCCCTCTCCCCAGTAGAATATAGGCTCCATGAGAGCAGAGACTTTGCCTAATTGTTCAATGTTGTATCTCCAGTGCCTAGAATACTGCCCGGCACATTGTAGGCACTTAACATAAGTTTTTAAAATAAATATATTAAAAACCTTTCTATTTGTTTTTTTGCTCCTTCTCCATTTCCAACCCACTAACTATTCCTAAAACTCTTAAACTCACCATTTTCTGATTTTGGTGTTATCCTTTCTCCTTCTTTGATTAAGTATTAAGTCAGTCACTGTTACTAACCACTTTGTTGGCCCTTGGAGCTAAAAAGTTTGCTGAACTTTCAATAAACATATACTGAACACCAGCTGTAAGTGATGGTTCTGAATGTCATGGGAAATAAAAAGAAAAGGAGGAGCCTGGCCTTGAGCTGTGAGAGGAAAGTAGGAGAAGGAAAGCGTTCACACCAACAGTCTAATGTGAGAACACAAGAGAGCTATACCTAAATGAAGAACAGTGCTATGAGAGGCCACAAGGAGGCCAGATGATTCTGCCTGTGGAGATTATGAAAGGCTTCCTGGAAAAACTGGTGTTTGGGGGGAAAAAAGCTAGAAAAGCAGGCAAGTGATAAACAGGAAGGATTAGGGAGAAAAGACAATCTAGGTAGAATTATGAGAAAATAAACGTCAAGTATATTAGACTAATAGAGTTTGGTGACAAGGTAGATAAGGAGATGAAATGAATCAACCAACCTGAATCTCAATGGATCAACTGTAATATGATAAAATGATGGCTCCCAAGACCTCATGACAGTACAGCTATGATAATAGTGATAACATTGATGCCATTAACAAAAATCAGAGGGGGGGCAACTTTGGGGTGAGGAATGATTAGTTTGGTTTCTACCACCCTGAGTTTCAGAGTCCAGAACAACCCCCAGAGTGTGGTAGACCCTTGTTTCTGGCTGTGTGGCTTTGTGGCTTTGCTCTGTGACCCTCTTAGAAGTCCTATAAGCTAAATGATATCATTAATGACATTATTTATCCTCATAAAGTAGCCAGAGTAGATTCTGTTGTTTGCCAATACAACTTGTGTTCAATAGAAAGCCCATCAAGCAAAACTTTTCCCACTTTATTTCTTATAGACCTCAACTAATTCTATTAGGTTTGACTGTATGAAATGGCCATTTTTATAGGACAAAAAATGGTTAAATATTGGCAATTTTATGCCAGTGCTGTAGTGATAAGCACATACTCTGGAATCAAAGAAACCTGGGTTTAAACTCTGGCTCTGAATTTATCGTGTGATTTATATTCTCTAAGCCTCAGTTTCCTTGACTATAAAAGAGGAAAAATGATCTGAATGTTTTATAGGTGTTGTGAGGATTAAGTGAAAAGATACATGTGAAGCCGTTAGCACGATACCAGGCACATTTTATCCTTCTTCCCTTCTACTGCAGAGGACATATGCCCCTCCTTATCGTCTGGATTTCCTTTATCTTTTCTCTTCTTCTTCTATGATCATTACTTCCCTAATATTCCCTCCCTCCCACACTTACTATTGATTTCTCCCCACTCTCTGCAACCATGCTCAGGTCTTCAATATCAGAACAAAACTTTACCTAACTCCTGCGATAGCCTGAATATTTGTTCCCCCACCCCCAAATTCATACGTTGAAACCTAATCCCCAAGATGATGGTACTACAAGAATGGGGTCATCGCGAGGTGATTAGGTTGTGAGAGCAGAGCCCTCATGAATAGGATAAGAGCCCTTATAAAAGAGACTCCATGTGAGGACGCAGGAAATGATAGCCGTCTATAAACAAGGAAGTGGGCCCTCACCAGACACAAGACACCGAATGTGCCAGTGTCTTGATCTTAGACTTCCCAGCCTCTAGAACCATAAGAAATAAACCTCTGTTGTTTATAAGCCATCCAGTCTATGGTATTCTTTTACAGCAGCCCAAACTGACTAAGATAACTACATCAGTCCCTTCTGGCTACACTGCTATTTTCCTCATTCTTTCAGCAAACTTTTATGTATAATTTATAATCTCTGATTCTACTTCCTCAGGGTCCACCCATCTATAACTCCCTGAAGTAGAATAATTGTTCCACAAGTCTACTGAAATGGTCATCTCAAACATCACCAATGACCTCTAAATGAACAAATTTAGTGAGCCTTTCTAAATTGTAGTCCCTTTGGATTTCTTTGAATTATTTGAAACTGGCAACCACGCACTCTGTCATAAAACCCTGGCAAGATTTCAAGATGTGAAATCCTCTTAGGTAGCTCTTCCATGCCTATATTAGTTCAGTCACCAATTCACGTTGCTCTTCCTTCTCAATGTCTCCCATATCTTATCCCCCTATCCCCACCATTCTTTTTCCATTTAAATATTTAAATCAGTCTTTACATATATCTAAAACTTGTCATCAAGGGAGGAGTATATATGAGTAAATAATTTTTTTTTCACTTTCCAGTTAAACTAGTAGGTGGAAGAGGGAAATGACTAACTCAATGACAATAGGGATTACGAAGACCAGCTGGGTTGGAGTCCTCAAAAACTAGTTGTATTGAAGGAACTGCCGTATTCATTTCAAAGTAGGCAAAGTTAATCTATCTGACCCCGGAGCCATGGCTGTGAAGCTTTCTAGGGGCATATGCCTGACCATCAGAGATTGCAGGGGGAGCATAGGGAAGGAGGTGAACCCTTTCAGCAAAAGGAGAACTACAAAGGAGATGTAATTAATTGGCCTCCTCTGCTAAAGCCTTATCAGTGCCATCCCTAATGCGCCACCTATCTCCTTGGAGCACATGTTGAAAAATCAATCCCTGGGGCCTTGGATAAGCCTGATAGTGGCTGTTGCCTTTTCTTTTTAAACTTATTCTCCCTAAATAATCTCCTCTGACTTCTTACAATATAAGACATGTTTTGCCCCAAAACATGTTTTCCATGAAATCCTTAACCTAGATAGTCTTATTAAATAAATTCTTTTTTATCTTGAGTTTAAATTTGGGTCTGTCTTTAAATATATCTGAAATTGTCACCAAAGGAAAATTATAATAGATCTGACCACATAATTCTTTAAATTCCTGATTAAACTCAGTTCTTAAATTCATTTCTGTGTAACTACATTTTTTTCAAAAAACAATTTGCACTTGGGTGAAATATTCAAATCATGTTGTACATGTTTTTAAGAGTCTGTTTCTCCATTTTCAAGAGAACACAGTTCTTAAGTATAATTTATTTTCAATGCTTTCATCAAAAACACCCAGGAGGATTTCATTTTTATTTTCCTTGAGAAAATCAGATAAATGTTATTACTACAAGTTGGCATGGGACAACTATTTTAAAATTCGTGCAGTACTTTATTTGAAGATAATACATTCAGATATGCTTTTGGGTGACAATAGTTCTAATTGCAGCATCTTTCTTTTTTCTTTCTTTTAATATAACTAATCTCTCTTTATTCTGTGTTCAAGTCTTCCCATCTTTCCTAATACAGCAACCACAAATCTTTTCTCCAACCTGCAAGACTGAAAGTTATGTGAAGTACTATTTTTTTCCAGTTAAAGTAGAATTTTTCATCTCTTGAAAGAAAATGAAATGAGAACCAACAGAAAATGAGGCTAAAATCACCTTGTCAGGAATGACTGAAGGCTACCGAGAAAATGAACAAGGAAAAAGAGAAACAAACATTCAAATGAATATAAATGCTGCAAAGAGAAGTAAATAGGTCTCTGAGAAAAATGGCAAGAAAGCAGACGTTTAGGAAGTATACAAAATCCCCTTGGCTCAGCTGTTCTTACTTCACTGCACTTCCTGCCACGTTCTTGGTAGACTTAAGACCTCCGTTACTTATTTTATTCATATAAACTTCCCCTGATCACTAGAGCTCTAGATCCACTAGAGCTTCTGTCTTTCTAGAAGACAAATTAAATTGACAAGCATTTGGCATTGCTCGCCCCAGGATAGAGGACTATAAGAAGGCATGGAGAGGGCACTAAGCCGGGAGTGAGGAGGCCTAGTTTCTGGTCCCAGGTCTACTTTTCAAAAAAGTTTTTCTTTTTTTTTTGAGGAAGATTAGCCCTGAGCTAACTGCTGCCAATCCTCCTCTTTTTGCTGAGGAAGACTGGCCCTGAGCTAACCTCCATGCCCATCTTCCTCTACTTTATATGTGGGACACCTTGGCAGGGCATGCCAAGTAGTGCCATGTCCACACCCGGGATCTGAACTGGTGAACCCCAGGCTGCTGAGAAGCAGAATGTGTAAACTTAACCGCTGTGCCACTGGGCTGGCCCCTAAAAGTTTTTCTTTCTAAAAAATCAAGAAAAATGATACATGGTTATCACACCCCACATGGTGAAATGTACCAAATAAGTTGCACTAGCAAGTGATGGATGCTAAGAAGATGTCAGCACGCTGAATGGGATTAAGAGGTCAGACCATGAGCTGTTCATGGAGATGCTAAACCAAACTCAAGACATAGTACATGATAAGGGTTCTGTAAATATTTGTTGAATGAGTGAGTGAATGAATGAATGAATGTATCTGTTGGTAGACAATGCCCCCAACCAGTGGAATTAAGAAAGAGAAGCTTTGGGTGCTGGCCCGGTGGCATAATGGTTAAGTTCGTGCTCTGCCTTAGTGGCCCGGGGTTTGCAGGTTCAGATCTCAGGTGTGGACCTATACACCAGTCATCAATCCATGCTGTGGTGGCACCTCACATACAAAATAGAGGAAGATTGGCACAGATGTTAGCTCAGTGGCAATCTTCCTCAAGCAAAAAGAGGAAGACTGGCAACAGATGTTAGGTCAGAGCCAATCTTCTGCACCAAAAAAAAAATAAGAAAGAGAAGTTTTAACTGTTTATTATAAGATGTATATATATTCATGACTCCCAGGCTAATATAAAATGAACATGTGTCAAAGATTTTATTTAATTCATTAATTCATAAGTAATCCAGTAAGATATATAAACCTAGTTGAAAGGAAAATCTGAAGAACAAACACATACATAGGCAATCAAGAATGCTGAAATTAATTTGCTAATATATGTAAAACTAATGAATATCCATATAATAAATATCACTTACATTTCCACTGGACCAAATTTGTTTGCATCTTTATGGACAAAAATAATTTGCATTACCATCAGTTTTCTACAACTTTACATAGTTGTAAAGGAGCTCAAAGACAATGAAAGATCCAGACGCATGGATTGAGAAAATCCTCATGTCTCCAATTCACTCACTTCCCTTCTAATCTCAACAGATGACCTCACCTCCTATTCCACAGGGAAAATTACAACCGTTAGAAATCCCTTGGCTTTCAACTAACAAACCTATCCTCCTACTGCATTTACCCCATCCTCCTCTCATTCCTGGATGTAGAAAGAAATCTGTAAGACACACAGAGTGTATCTGACATCTGTTACAGACAGGATAACAAAGAGAAAATAAAATACAAGATTGGGCTAAAATAATGCAGTAATGTAGAGGAAAGGAAGGGGACACTGAAAGGAAGTGGATACCAATGGTTAGTCTATTGTAATGCTCCATGAGAACTGCAGGATAGTGTGAATAAGAATGATCAAATATACATGGCTTCTGTACGAGGATCCCTTCAAGGAAAATTTGTCGTGAGTCACTTCAAAAGATTGAGAGTTGCTTCCCAGCATGAGTGTATTAGGACGCCTGATTATAAATTCAATTGAAATGAACCCAAGGGGCATTTGCAATATACCAAATCCCTAAAAAATAAGAATTTTATGTGTGCTTCAGACCAGTAGAGAAATTGAATTTATTTTGAGGACAGCACCAAGATACAAAGGACCAGAGATGCTAGGAAAACTTTTTGTACTTCCACTTAGCAGACAAGGATAAAAATTCCATTCATTCCCTTCATAAGTGAGAAAGATATTCATGTACTAGAAGAGAGTCTAGATGACATTGCGAAAGAAACAGACCAACAGGAAGTATTGGACTAGGCAGCAGACTTAGCATCCTCTAATAGGAACTCAAAAAATGTAAAATTTGGTATGGAATACTGAAAGTTGACATTCTTAAAGACAGTTTTCATATTTTAACCAGAAGTTCTTAAACTTGCACTTGCATGAGAATTTTCTGGAAGGCTTGATAAAACAGATTGCTGGGTCCACCTCCCAGGGTTCCTATTCCTATCCGTGTGGGATTCAGTCTGAGAATGTGCATTTCTACAAGTTCCTAGGAGATGCTGACATAGCTGGTCCGGGGACCACACTTTGAGGATCACCGGTCTAAACTCTAAAAATAAAACAAACCAATGGAAAAATACTTATTTGAGTAAATGGGGGAGAAATAGATTAATGGCAAGTGTAAAAAAAAAAAAGAAAAAAGAAAAAATGCTAATCCTGAAGAGATAATTCACAAGAGCTCTTGATCAAATGTAACACTAATGAACTGAGTATACCACAGTTGAAGAAAATAAACTGTCCTTTCTCAAAGTCCTTTTGCTATATTTTTCCAGACATGGCATCATTTGTTTTATAGTTTGCTCCCTACTTGCTTAGCATTTATGGCTTTTGCCATCTCCCTGAGATTTCTCTTTCTCTTACCCTGATTTTCTGATACTTGTTTTAACCTTCTTTTTCCTTGATTTTTGGAACTCCTCCTCTCCACACAGCATGCTGTTCTAACTGGCATCAGCAAGTTGCTGACTCCTCTAGATGCTTTCTGTTGTTTGGTTTCACCCCCAGCTGATTTCAATTTACTAAAGACCAAGCTAACTAAAAGTGAACATTCTAAATTAAAATCAGACAACTAAAGCAACACTGATGGGATAGTCTTGGCTCAGAATGTGACCCGTCTTATTTTTGCAGGGTCAGCAAAGTCCACCCACACAGTGTAAAAGGATTACTTACTTGACTGGCTCTGCCGCTGGCCAGAAACACCTGAGGGACAATAAATGCTGAGCAGACCTCTGCGCAAGGTAGCCACGGATGAGTTGGGCAGTACGACATAGAAGGCATCAGGGATCTAAAATTGTAACAAAGGAGAAGACATAGTAGCTGCTCCTGAAGAGAAGAGTTAAGAAAAGAATAGAGGTGGATGGGATTGTAATTTTTTTAAATGAGTGGGAAACCAATGCTTTATAGAAGCTTGCACAACCAAAAATTAATGGATGCCTCTGTCACCTGATTCAGAATGCAGTAAATTGTGTTGGGGAAGAGGGCAGTGGAGGAAGAAGGGTAGTAAATTGATAAAGCATAAATACATCTGAAATAGAAAGACAGTTATTTTTAAAAATCGAAGAGTAAAGTTCAAGTGTTAGAAAAAAGTTTTTCATCCACTTGAATTTGATTTCTCAAAGCTTGTATTTTTAGACCATATGCCCTCCCCCCAAACAAACAAACAAACAAACAAACTAGTTTGTAAGAGATTTTAAGTACTGTTTTTTGTGATGGTCAGTTTTATGTGTCAGCTTGGCTAGGTTATAGTCCCCAGACATTCAATCAAACACTAATCTAGGTGTTGCTGAAGATGCTTTGTAGATGTCATTAAAGTCTATAATCAGTTGACGTTAAGTAGTGGAGATTCTTTCTCGATAATCAGGGTGGTCCCGGCTCAGTAAGCTGATAGACCTTCAGACTGGAACTGATGCTTCCCTGAAAAATTCTGCCTGTGGACTGCAGCTTCAGCTTGGGCCTGGGTGCTCCAGCCTGCCCTTCCTGATGGCTTGCCCTGTGGATTTCAGACTTTTTTAGCCAGCCCTCAAAATCTCATAAGCCAATGACATGCAATAAATTTAATACATATCTCCTGCTGGATCTGTTTCTCTAGTTAAATCCTAATGATACATTTTCCTTTTATAACTATTTATTGTGTCACATATCTACTTCCTGCTGATGTCCACAGGCCAGCTTCTTAGATACACTACATCAGTTCTCTACCATGTAATAAATGAACATGCCAGAAAGGCATGACCTGGCAACCATTAAGAGTTAGTGGAGAATTTCTGTTTAAGGCAGTGGTCATAGCCCAATTTCCCAATTAGGTGAGCAAAGAATTTTTTAATACAGGAAAAGCATTAGTTACTACTCATAAGCTAGAAAAAGATTTCTTTTTTATGCAATCTATGGTATCTATGGAATCACACTGGCGAAAAGATTCCCTGCAAGAAGGAAGTGATTGCCAGGAAAGTGAGTGGAAAAGATCCCCAGCAGCCACCACAAAATCAGAGTAGTAATAGTCGTAACTAACATTAGAGCACTTCCAGTGTGCCAGGCACTGTTCCAAATGCTTTATAAATGGCAACTCAAACCTCACAACACCCCAACAAAGTAGATACTAGAATTACCCCTATTTTCTGGGTATGAAAACTGAGGCAAAAATAATTAAGCAATTTGCCCCAAACCATCTTGACGGTAAGTGGAATAACAAAAAATTGAACCCAGTCTGGCTCTAGAATCTGCGCTCTTAATCCCGTATTGCCTCATGTGTCCTGGAAGCAGGAATTGGCAGTGGTATGGTAATAGGGACATTTAGAATCTACCATTAACTTCACTAAGTAGAATGCCAGCATGAAGAGTGGTGTGAAGAGAGGAACTCATTCTTAGACTCACTTCCACCTGGAGTAGATAGTGTGCTAAGTGAAGGCATTGCTCCTAAGGTAGGCAGGGCGCTGCCAGGTAACTCTAGGCTATTGTGACAGATAAGGAAATGAAATCCTTCTTTCTCGCTGCACAGTGAATCAGTCATCCATTCCTCTTCATAACACTGGCACACCTAAATATTTCTTAAATACGTCCACTTAGTTCCATCTCCATTACAAGCTCAGTCCAAGCCACAACCACATCTTGTCTGGATGGCTGCAAGAACATTCTAAAGTGGTCTCCCCCTATCCACTTGGCCCCTACAATCTGTCCTCCACGACGGAAGCTAGAGTAGGCCTTTAAAACTAAAATTTAAATACACCATTCACCCACTTCATATTCGTCAATGGCTTTCCATTGCTTTTGGATTATTCTCAGCGTCCTTAGTGTGGCCTGCTGGGCCCTGCGTGATCTGGCCCCTCCTACCTCCCTGGACTCTTCTCTATGCTCACTGAGCTCTGAACAATAGTCTTCTGTCAGGCTCTCAAATGCACCAGGAACCCAGTAAGTTTTTATAACCCTCACCATGACTGGTAATTAAGTATGTTTTTGTGTAATTACTTGATATATGACTTCTCCTGGAGTTTGTAAACTGTATAAGAGCAAGGACTGCGTGTGTCATATTCATCATCATATCTTCAGAACCCAGAAGTGTCAGACACAGAGCTGGCCCTCAATAAATATTTGTTGAACAGATGAATTCTTTGCTACAATAATGAAGTTTCCAGACACAGACGCGCTCCTGTGCCTCTCTCCAAAACAGACAAAATCGAAACATCAAAGGATATGAACCTCCACTTTCCTCTTTATCTGGACATAAAGGAGCTAAAGGAACAATCTCTGACAGAACACAGCTCAGCTTCAAATACTAGACATAAAAGATATCCACCTGTGTGGACGACAAAAGTGAGGAGACAATAGAAACATTTCAGTAGTTTAAAAGAAAGGGAAGAATTTGGGGAATCACAAATAACTGCAATATACTGTGACAAATACTGTAGAGTGTGCAAAAAGTAATTTATTCATGTTCCCAATTGTATTGCATATATGAAAAAGGAATGACATAAGTTAGGAAAGGTTATTTTCAGATGAAAATCAAGAAAGATGACTTTTACAGGAGTTGGTAAAGTAAAATTAATTAGATAACACCCAAAACAGGCAAATCAACTAGAAGACATGTTCGACAATTTCTCCCAGAATTCAACAGAAAATTACAAAGAAAGATAAATACACGGAAAAAAACACTGGCAACATGGCAGATATCCAGAATATCTATATATCTAGTCCTATAAGAGGAGAGGAGGGCCAGAGGAGAAGCATTAATCAAATACATAATGGAAGAAAATGTCCCTGATTTGAAAGAAAAAGGAAAAGGAGCTATGAGTTTTCAAATAGAAAGGATCCATTTACTACCCTTATAAATTTATTATAAAAAGAAATTAAAGAGCCACACTATACAGATCCAGAATAAAGTTTTAAATTTTAAGAAGATAGAAAAGTGTCTCTCAAGGACAGCCAAAACAGATTAAGTGCAAGGGAAAATCTCAAGGTACTCACTAAAATGTGAGGTTCTGTTTAAGTATTTGTACTAACATTATTGTGAAATTTAACACAAATATAAATAATGCTTAAAAGAAAAATTCATGCCTAAAAAATAGCTAAACATAAAAGCCTAGATCTAATAGTCATGTTTGTTGAAACAAGTTGTAATGGGAGGAAAGAGAGAAAAATATTTTAAACTAGAAAGATGATAGAGCTTATTGGACAAAAGAAGCCGCAGAGGCCTTGCTTCAAAGTCTGGCCCTGCCAGTTACTGGCTTCGAGTTCTAAAGCAAGTGACTTGACTTCATGGGACCTATTTTCTTCCAATAATCGGAAAATTAGTATCTACAGGGCTGCTGCAAACATTAAATAATATATGTAAAGCACTCAGCTTGCTAACTGGACCATAGTAGGCACTCAAGCTGCTACTAAATGCTAAATTTTTAATATACAAAGAGGAATACGAGTTCAAATAACCACTAGAAGAGAAATGTCAAGCGAAAATAGTAAATTGCAAAGAAAATCTAAACAATAGGAAAATAAAAGGGAAACAAGAAAACATTAAAAAATCTGAAGGCTGCATAAAATAGGATAGCTATATGTATATAAAACCAAATTATCGGAAAAACAATGATAAATTATATTTACATAACCACGATTACCATAGAAGACTTCGTATATGTCTCTCAGTTCTTGAGAGAGAAATTAATGGGATAGAATTAACAAGAGGTATATATGAAACTTTGTGTCTGCAGAGCATATATGCTACTTTTGGATAGTCAAAGAATATTTACAAAAATTGATCAAATTCTAGGTTACTAATAAATTCTCAGTAATTGCCCAGAGATGTTAAGAGCTCCCAGGGGCGAGAGGGCAACCCAGGTGGGGAGCTGGACTGAGAAGCCCTAGGCCCCCTGACTCAGCACAACGCACGAGCACGGAGTTTACCTTTACAAATTCTTTAAAGAAGCAAACAAAAAAAGAACCGAAAAGAGATTTTTGTTGTGTTGGTTCTCAGACAGAAGCCTATTTCCTAGGATGAATCAGGTCTTGCTCAGATGAAAATTAGACCCTCAAGAGGAACAGCAGCGCTTGCTGATCCACAGGCTGACATTTCATACATCAAGGCTTTTCTTCCGTCTTCAAATTACCCTCCAGTTACTGCATCTCCTAATGCACTTTGGGAGAAAACTCCAGCAGCCCCCGCCATGTTATCTGTCTATCAAGAAGTCTCTAATAAAAGCAATGACCTTCCAAGCACTACCAGATTAATGAGAAACCTTCAACTGCGGTGTACCACCTTAAAAATGAAAAAAGGAATAACCAACACAACAATTCCTGAGATACCTTTGCAACTATGATGTCTCATCTCTGGTATCAAATTAATAGACATTGCACATAAATTCAAATATATTTGGAAGTAATTTGCCTTTTAAAGGACATGATTTTATCAAATGCTCTCTGAGGATGAGTGAATTTGAAGAAAATGACTGTCCCAGATGGACCACATCATACTCATTCTGCTCCCCTCGCCTCATTCTTCCTCCCTTGGCCTCTTTTTTTACATGTACCTCATTGCCCTTCAAGGGCCCCCAATCACTCTGTGTAACTTCCTAACTCCTCCAAGCCATGTCAACTTCTCTTACTCCGAGTCTTGCTGTTCTCATGAACCCCAATTTAACACTTGGTTATTTCTTATATAACATAAAGATCATGTCTTACTTTCTTAATAAGCCTCACAGAAGCTAGAATGATGCTAGAAGCAGAACTATGGAGAATTCAATTAAATCTTATTTAATATTTTCCTGAATCCATATTTGAAATATTTTCTCTCATTCTCTATTTACGGCTCTTTTCAAGTTACTTTAGATCTATGATCCTACTGAGGTAATTTTATTACGTATTTTACCTGATTTCTGCTGTAATAATAATTGAACAATGTTTCAAATTTTTACAATGAAAAATTTTAAAACTATGCCTTATTAATGGAACATTTTATGCCCAAAAAACCCCCACAATTTTTGTTTGAAGCAAAAGAACTGAAGGTTAGAGTAATTAACTTAAGAATAATCTAATTTTGGCTTTAGCATCCATATTCAAGGTTTTTGAAATATTTTTTCAACAATTGGAAATCCTGATGTAACAAAAATTTAATAAGTATTTGTATTGAATTCATAATATGTAAGGCTTAAAGCAAATGCAGTTCCAAAGGCCTGGAGACAGACTTTGCTTCACGTCAGCAGAGCGATACAAAGGGAAAATGCTATTTGCAGAATGTCAATAAAAAAAAAAACTTGAACAACCTCTCATTTGAAGAATTGCACTAAAATCTATTTAAACAGTGTAATTCTTTTCAAGCTGGCCCTGGGAAAAGGCTAAAATAAGAAAAGTGGATTAGCCTTCAAAAGTGATTGAAATAATAGTTGACATGTTATAAGAGAAATTCAAAAACGATTCTTTTTGGCTATGTTTTGGGGGTTTCAGATATTATTTGTTTTTCTTATCTGAGTCCTTTTGCCCCTTTTAGTTCCTGACAATGAAGGACATCAAAAAGTACATAAGCAACAGCAGAAAATTTAAAAACAACCTGAAAACATTACCATGTGAGGTTTTGCACGGCAGCAAGGAAGTCTGCGAAATCTCTAAGTACCTCTGTAGAACCAGAAACTCCAGACATTGGTAACATGCCCGCATCACAGGGAGGATTCTAGCGCCATTTTTTCCTTCTTCTTCCCACAAATAAGTTTTTCCCTTTGATCTAGTATTTCACACTGTCTTCAAAGAGAAATCGGACTATGCCTTCTCCACTTAACCAAACCCGGTATTAAGAAATGGGGCTAACTGCATGAAAAGCTTGACTCCTTTGTAGCGTCAGTACATGAGTTTCTCTTCTAAGATCTTCTAAGTTGAGATTATGGAATGTAGCCTATAAGAAATCATCTTTAAAATTTGTTGAAATATGCTTTATGGCTTAGAACATGTTTTTTTTCTGTAAATATTTCATGAGCTAGGAAAAATACATATTTTTAGACATCATAAATATATATTTTTTTCTCCAATTATTGGGAGCAGTGTTCAAAGATAACTAATTGTATATGTGTCATTATGTAGCTCATCAAACTCATAGAATATACAAACTCATAGAATATACAACACTAAGGGTGAACTCTAAGGTAGACTCTAGGTGATTAAGGTGTAGGTTCATCAATCGTAACAACTGTACCACTCAAGTGAGGGATGTTGATAATGGTAGAAGCTACCCACATGTGGGGTATATGGATTATCTCTGTACTTTCCACTCAATTTTGAACTTAAAACTGCTCTAAAAAACAAAGTCTTTAAAAAAAAATAAAGATTACCATTACATCAAGATGGTTGATTATATTTTTTAAATTTGCTGTATTCTTCTTAATTTTTGTCTGCTTTATCAGACACTGAGACAAGTAAATTAAATTCTCCCATAATGATTGTAGATTTTTCCATTTCTGCTCATATTGTAGTTTGATTTTTATATTTAGCTTCGTTTATATATTTTGACTACGTTATTAAGTACTTCTAAATTAGAAATTATTATCAATATCTTCCTGAAAAATTGAAACTTTTATCAACATGCAGTAAAATTCTTTGTTTCTAGTAAGGCTTTCTACATTGAAGTTCACTTTTTCTCACTGATATAGCTACACCAACTTTCTTTTTTGCTTTACATTTGCTAAGTATATCTTTTTCCATTCCTTTACTTTTGCTCGTTCTGGGTCCTTATAAATAACACCAGACACTCTCTCTCTTGTAAGCAGCAAATTGTGGGATTTTGTTTTTAAATCTCATCTGAAAATATTTGTATTTTAACTCAGGAATTAACCACATTTACATTTATGTGATTACTAATATAACTGGATTATTCTCTGGTACCTTATTTTGTGCTTCCTCTTTGCCTCAATATTTTCTATGTTCTTGGTTTTTTTCTCCTCCTTCTACCTTGCTTTCTTTAGGACTGATTGAAGTTTATTTCTTATTTTTTCCTCTATATTCTATTTTTCCAAATCTTGGTTTGGAAGATATAAACTCTACTTCTAATCCTTGGTGAATACCTTGGAAATTTTAATATGAATATTTAATTTCCTAAAGTCTAAAGAAAACCAGTCTCCTTACAATCTTCACCGAAAACCTAAGGATCTTAGAATGTTTTTGCTCCCATCATCTCCCTTCCTGATTTATAAATAGTTGTCCAGCGACTTAGTTCTATCTCTATTCTTAATCCAACAAATTAGACGTTACTACTGTGATTCCAACGTGTATTAAATCTCCCTGCAATATTTCCATCGCTTTGTTCTCTGTGCTACATTCTGAGCAATTTCTTCAGAGTAACTCTCCACTTTACACACTGGTTAATTTCCTTCAGTTATGTCTAAGCTGCTGTTTAACTTGTATAGTGTTTCTAACTTGAGTTAGTATAGTTTTTTATTTCTAAAAGTTTTCTTTTGGTTCTTTTTCAAATATCCCTGATTATTTTCAATAGACATGATTCCTTTGTCATACTTTCAACGTCTTCTCTTATTTCCTTAGACCATATTATAGCATGATTCTCTCACATTTGGTATCTGACTGTTCCAAAATCTCTCTTCTTGAAAGTTTGATTCTGTTTTCTGTTGTTTCAGCTGGCTCTTGTTTATGTAGCTTATTTTTCATATGTTTTGTGATTTTTTTTTAACTGTGCACTCATGTTTTTCAGAAATTTATCTGTAGGAAATCTTTGAAGTCTTGGTTTAGAATGTTTTCCTCCAAAGACTTGCTTCCTTCTGCCGAGTAGCTGGAGGCACAACCGATCCAGCAGCACGTTAGACTAAATGTTCCACAGGTCCCACAGGGAGTATGATTTCCAACCTGAAATTTATGCGATTGTGGAAGAAATTAGGAATTTTCTGGAGAGACGTATTTTCTCCACTCTGCCCAGAGCTAAGGTGAAAACAGAGAGTTTCTCCATAATCTGCCTCCTTGGGATGGGCTTTTTTCTAGCACCCTTAAGGGAGAATCAGCTTCATTCAAGGGTCTCTCATCTGACCTCTGCCCTCCTCAGACCCAGCCTTCACCCACCCATGCATAAGTGCGACCCATTTAAGTGCGACTCACCATGACAAACGCCCCACGCAAAGGCCAATTCCAACATTCATTTACCTGTCCAGAGTCAAGCTGTCTCATTGTTTCTAGACAACTATAATCTCCCTTACTTTGCTGCCAGCTTGGCCATTTTTAAATACATAAATGAATTTTTTGTATTCTTTTACATGATACATTCTCCAGATAACTAGTCCATCATATAATCGAAAATCAAAGTCAGTTCTTTTTTATCATAGTCTGAGAGAACTTTGGCTTGGTCCCCAACTACCCCACTGGAAAGTACGGAGCAGTGAGATTTTTGAATACTTCCTATTTTAACAGAGAAGTTCTAGAATTCCAGTCTGTTCTTTCAAGGATTGACCTGATGAACATTGGGAAGCCACTGGGTTGATTTTGCTGCCTTATCTATGAAAAATAATTACTAGATGTCTCACTTTCAACAAACCTTCTCGTTTTTCTCTGACTCCGTCAGTAACCCACCAGCTGTGTATGGCAGGCATTACTTGCCCTGTGTATGTGTGGATAACTGAAATAGCAGAATGCACGGGTCATTGTGAGCAGCTTGAGGTGGGATCTGTAGTGGGTACTCAGGGCATGGAGTCTGCTCATTTCTTTCACAGTCCTTTGCTCTTCCTATGCAGGCTTTGCAGTCCTACGGAAACAAACTGGTTAGTTTGTGAATAAAAACTGCCCTCAAAAATATCTTAATTTTATCACATAAATGACTAGTAAAAATTATGTAGGAGTCCTGGAAAAATATTTTGCATATAAATGTGTAAATGAATGTCTTATCTTAAAAAAAAAGAGGACTTATTAATCCTGACACAAGTATTAAGCTTAAGAAAAATGTGTTTGTTTTTCAAGACTTCCACCAATCCTCTTGAATTATGAGCAACAACATGTCAGCAACTTCAGACCTCTCTGTCTTGAAATTGTCACAGATTCATAATAGCTCTTACTGCACCAGCCTGATCATATCTTTAAGGGATTCGTCTGTCTTGACTAAAGCACAAATAAACTGGTGGTTGGAAGAGGGCACATTTTAATCAAAGTCAAAGGCTCACACTCTGAGACAATGGCAGAAATAAGAAAAAGAAAAATTAGTGTAAATTTCTCCTTGACACTCAGGAATTTAATAAACTGCCACCATCATTCTCATACATTTTGTTCCCAAGACTTTCTCAGCCCAGTTCCCCATGACTACTTGGAGGGCTGTCCTAGGAAAGGTGACAAAATTGGGCAGGGACTTATGAACTCATTCTATGGGCCCTTCAGCAGAGCAGCAGGAGATATCTTCCAGCACCTCCTATAACTCTGTCCTCTAAGTCGATGTGTGGGACTCTGCCCTTTCTCAGTGTTGCGGCATTTAACCAGAGCACCAACCATCCAGAAGGGCGTCCAGGTTCAGCCCCATACCAAAAAGGTCAGAGTCTTGCTATCAGCTGAGCAGACCCAAGATGCAAGTAATAAGGTAAAAATTAAAAACATGCCTCTACTTTCCCATCAGGTTGCCTCTTCGTTCATACAAAATCAACGCCTAGCCAACCTGAAGTCTCTCTCATCAAGTGGTTGGTCCCAGGGACTGTGTCCTGATGCTGCCTCTGTAATAAGATCATCATATGTGGTTCTATTCCTGGCTCTACCCTTGGATTTTTCAAAGTGATATTTACAAAAAAAACAAACCTCCCTCTTTCTTAATACAGATGGCCTTGCCTACCACAATTTTGATGTGCTATTATGCTGAAGGATCCCCCTTCCCATCATGGGTAAGGATGTGAAGGGTCAAATGGGCTGAAGGGAACAAAGAACCTTATTAACCCACAGGATACTCACCACCCTTGGCTAGGATCCCAAATTTTCTGTTACAGCTGGACATAGCACAATAGCAAGAGATATCTCAAGTCAACCAGGAAACTAGACCCATAAGCACAAAATCCTAAGTGACATTTTATTTGGACATTGAATCCAAATAAAAGATGAGGTCATGGATGTAAAGACACTGCCAAGTTAAGTCTGACTCATTTACTCACTTGGTAGGTCTAGGATTCTGACAACTGGAAGCCCAAGCCCTTTATGGCAGTGGGTTCCCTCCACCTCCAAAGTTATGGGGGATGAGCAGCTGGGTAGGAGTTCAGGAAGGGAAGGGACATAAAGGTGGCAGGAGCTCCCGCTGTTCATAATCTCTCGATTTTCCTTCCCTGCTGCACCACCCCCGTCCCAAAGATTGGCTGTGAACCCATATCATCCATTTGGGAAGGACTCCAGCTTTTAAAATGAATTAAAATGTCCCAACTGCACTCGCTCTGCATCCTGAGAGATAAGAACAACCCACAGAGATTTGTATTTATTGCTGTTCAGCTTCTGCATCGCTTTCCTGTATCCCATCATTCTGCCAGACATTTGAGAGTGGGAAGAACAGCTGGAATATTTGCAAATGCCTGGGCAGATTTGGCAAAACATTCCGCTAAGCCTCTGATAATGTCTACAAAGAGGATTCTGTGTGTCTCATGCTGTACAATCTGAATCTGCTGAAACAGGCCTCTCCTTAGAAAAGTTTCCGTATGACGATAGGGAAAAAGGAGATTCCACAAAGGAGACTGATAATTGTCTGTAAAGACATCATTGATGGAGGAAAGGAGAAGGCAGAGGAATAAAAGAACATCTTTCAGAATTTTCTTCTGAAGGAGAGTTTTCCCAATCACCTTTTTAATTTTAAAAATCATATGACCACTTTCAGAACACTTGAAAAAGGGAAAAAGCAGTCATCCATAATTGCAAAGCTTAACAAAATCTTCTGGCTGAATTACAAGTTTTAGGATTTGTGCCTGTGGATCTGGTTTTCCACTTAGTCACTATCATCAGGGACATACACTATGTCCAAGTCTTACCGTCATTCTTTTCTTGCTGTATATGCATGATCTTAATTTTTCCTGACTCACTGTGTTCTAAAACTTTCTCTCCAGGCTATTTCCTTCAGGCACAGTATGCACTTTGCTGCATCCTTGTTTCATGGCCTCGGCTTCCTCTGAACTGAAGGTCCCTAATTCAAAAGGCTCTTGACAAACTGTGAAACGTGCTGCTGCCACACTCAGCACAGGTGCCTCATGTCTTTCTTCTCTGCCTCTTCTTGCCTCTACACCTTCCCAGTCTGCACAATGCCACAGCTGCTCGGTCCTGGAAGAGGAAGATAGTAATTCTTT
Source organism: Equus caballus (assembly GCF_041296265.1). Lineage (NCBI taxonomy): Eukaryota > Metazoa > Chordata > Mammalia > Perissodactyla > Equidae > Equus > Equus caballus. Next base: position 24,834,668 of record NC_091704.1, read on the forward strand.
CTCCCTAGTAGGAGGAAGAACTGTTTTAGTTCGGCTATTGTGAAAACCATGTATTTTCTCAGTGGCTTCCAGATGTGCCTTTGAAAAGACTTCCCCTGTCTTGACCAGAAATTCAAACAGGTGCTCTAAATTGCCCTTCCTGTTTCCAGTTTCAAATACCTTGTAGCAACTATGCAGCAGATCAAGAAAACTTTCTGCTGCCAAGGTCATGGCTATACTTGTTAGAGATCTTGAACAATGTAATTAATCAAATATTTCTTACCAATACCTATGCAGTAAACCTGTCATACAGACAAATTTGAAGGAAATAAGGATTCGCCCTCTGGGACTTTCGAATGATACTTGATTTGAGTCACAATGAGCCAAACTAATCGTGCACACTGACCTGTACGTATGAGTCACAATACCATTGCACAAAACATCACTTGATTTTTCTTTGATAAAATTACACCTGCCTCTAAGCTCCAGTCATTAGATCTTTGATCTCTGTTGTTGTTGTTGTTGTTTGGGGGGTTTCTTTCCCTAAGGCAAACACAAACTTAAAAGAACCTCTGGGGAAACCAAAGAATGAGGGAAGACTCTGACCCTGAGTCCATTCTGACCACTGTATTAATTTTCCATTGCTGACATAACAAAGTACCACAAACTTAGTGGCTTAAAACAACACGAATTATTATGGTACCGTTCTATGGGTCGGAAGTCTGGAATGGGTCTGACAGGGCTAAAATCAAGGTGTCCGCAGGGCTGCTTTCCTTCTAGAGGCCTTAGTGGAGACTGTTTCCTTGACTTTTGCAATAAGAACTTGGCCTTCAGATTCTTTAAGATATCTTCTCAGGTTTAAAATCAAAACAGGACATGCAAAATTTTAAAAGAGTTCAAAAGAGAGTCACAAAGATAATGGAAGGAGTGGAAAGCAAGATTTCTAAGAAAGGAAACCAAGATTATTCATCAGAAAGGAGAAGACAGAGACAGAATTTAAAAAGGGGTTTCAAGGCCAGAAGGGTGATAAAACCCCAAAATAAGATCAGTTGTTCTTCCTCTCCAGAAGGGGTAGAATATGAAGAAATGAAATCGAGATTCCAGAGTTAACGTATAAGTTAGAAAGCGTATTAGTTAGGTTCTCCAGGGAAACAGCACCAACAGAATATATAAACATATTTAGATTTGGTAGATGTTGCTATCTCCAAAGCAGTTGCACCAACTTACACCTAATGTGAAAGCTGGTTGCTCCACATCCTCAACAACACTTTATGTCATCAGTTGGGTTTTTTTGTTTTTTGCGTTTTTTGGTGTTTTTTTTTTTAAATTTTAGCTTCCCCAATGAGTATTGGTATCTCATTGTGATTTTAATTTGCATTTTCCTGATGACTAATAATGTAGTCATGTTTTCATGTGATTCTAGGCCATTTGGATGTCCTCTTTATTAAAGTGTTCAAATCTTTTTGCCCATTTTTTAAAACATAGGGTTGTCTGTCTTATAGATTTGCAGGAGTTGTTTGTATATTCTGGACATGAGTACTTTTTCAGATATATTACTGAAAATATCTATTCCCATTCTGTAGTTTCACTGTCTTAATGGTGACTTTTAATAAGTAAAAATCTTTAATTTTAGTAGAATCCACATAAAGAATAATTTATTTTGTGATTAGTGCACTTTATATCCTGATTAAGAAATCTTTGCCTACTCCAAGTCATGAAGATATTTCCGCATGCTTCTCAGTGCTTCTTTGTTTTGCCTTTCAAGAGCCATCTGGAATTGATTCTGAATATGGCATGCGTTAGGGGACAAGGTTTAATTTTTGGCTATCCAAATGTTCCAGCTCCATTATAGCAGCTATATTTGTAGTAGTCAAAAACTGGAAACAACCTACATATCTGTCAACAACAGATAAACGCATTCTGAGATTTTCAGACAATTGAATACTATTCAACAATGAAAATGAAAAAAATAAAAACTGCCGCTACCTGAAACACTACAGTTTGCTTTCCTAGATACATTGAATGAAATCCTAGACTCTGAGGAATGTTGAAATTCTATTAAGATTCTATTTTTATAAACAGGCAAAATTAATCTATGGTAAGAGAAGTCAGAATAGTGGTGGCCTCTAGGAAATGGGGGTGACTGGGGGTGGACAAGCGGGAGGCTTCCAGGCAACAAGTAATGTTCTGTATATTTTTCTGAATGGTGGTCACACTGGTGTATTCACTTTGTAAAACTTTTTTGAGCAGCAAACTTAAACATTTGTGTTCTTTATGTATGTTACATTTTTAAACTTAAAAAGAAATCTATAACAAAAGGTGCTAAGAGAACAAGTAAAAGGACCATTTCTAAGAGGAAAGCGTTCATTAGATTTAGCAAACTAGAAGCTGTCTTTACTGAGAGCAGTTTCATAGAGAAGTGGGGGCGGGGAGATTACAGTGGGCAAAGGAGTGAATGAGAGAAGAGAACATTGAGAAAATACTTTCCCAGAAGTTTGTGAATGGAGGAGAGAAGCAGTAGATATATATAAATATTTTCTTAGGGAGGAAGTGACTAAAGCAAGTTATGCTGATGGGAAAAATTTAATAGAAAAAAAGATATTGACGATATAGTAGAGAAAGGAGTGATGAACATCATTAAATACCTCATGCTAAAAGAAGGGACGAGACTTAAAGGACAGGTGAAAAATTTGACCTGTGATCTGAGAGACACCACCTCCACTGAAGCAAGAGAAAGGAACAAAACTATGCAGGACCACAGATAGGGAAATTGATGTTTTGTTTATTGTGTTTTCTCTTTTATTTCTTTGGGTTATTTTTGGTTTTTTATTCCAAAGTTTAAATAGTATCCAACTGGTGGCTTCTCTTTTCTCTATAAGAGTCAGACAATCCTTTGAGTAATGGAAAGAGACATTTGGAGATTTTGATAGGGTTAAGGAAGGCTTGAGTCACTACAGAGGGGAAAGCAAGCAATATATATTTATATATATATAACTATTGTAAAATCTCCAGGCTGTGTTGAGAGCCCAAGTCAATGTCATAAGGACATCAAACCTCCTTTTCCTGGATTTTCTCAGCTTTGATATACCTAGAATGCACTTGGTTCTGTGATGTGAGGTAGAATATCATGGTTTCTTTTTCCTTTTTATTCATGTGTAGCCATGTTTCCCAACACAAGTATTGAATACTTCATCCTTTCCCCACTGGTTTTAAATTATAAGATAGGCATTTATATACTTAGTACTGCATCACGACCTTCTAATCAAATCTTTTGACCTGTTTTTTTATTCAAGCTCTAGAATGTTATTTAGAGGTATTACTTCATAAATACATTAATATCTGGTAAGACAAGTATCTCTTAATTACTCCTTTTTTGCAATGTTTTCCAAATTTACAGTATGAGAAAAAGTATCCACACATCTTACTTTTAATGTTGATGAAGTTTTTCCCCCTGGTTTTTTATCTTTGATCATTTCCATGGGAGTTTGCTAAAAGTGGAATTAAACATATGACCTCTCAATGTAGAGTTCAGTTACTTGATTCTGAACTCATTAACATGATTATTTCAGTATTTTTAACTTCCAAAAGATATTTTCCAATAGGTCATCTCCTGCCATCCAATTTCCATGTGTGCCTAGTCATTTAAAAATAGGTTATTTCTGCTTGATCACCATAAAATATTGAAATTTATGAAATTACATGTAATTATGGTAGTTTTATTCCTATCTCTTCACTATTCTGCCTGACTTAATTATTCTCCCATATAAACTACAGAATAATTCTGTCAAGTTCCAACAAATCAGTCTTGCATTTTATTGAATTCAATATATAACTTCATTTGGGAAGGATGAGCATCTTTCCCATACTGACTTTTCCCATTCATGAATGTGGTACATCTTTTATCCCCACCCCCCAACAGCGATCCTGTTTCTTATTTCATTTAATCTTATTTTATATTTTCATTCTTTTTATGAATGTATATTTTAACCAACTAGTTCTCAAGTCTGAGCAATTACCTGTGCAGCTCCTCAAAAATATAGATGCCTAGGTCCTACTCCTATAGATTCTAATTTAATGAATGTGAAGTGTGCTGTGACCATACTCTTTTTCTTCTAAGTAACTTTGATGCACAGCCAGGATTGAGAAGATTTGGAAAATATAGGAAAGCAGAAACTAAGTTTAATACTTAATGCTTTCCTTCTTGGCTTTTTTATGTTTATTTTTAAAATAGTATTGTATCTAATTTTTATTTATGAATTTTTACCCTTAACGTTAGTTCCTAGTGTTAATTAAAATGTCTTTTAAGTTTCATTTCATTGCCTGCATTATATTCCATGTTATGAATGAATATAACCTAATTTACTTACCTGTTCTCTATACTTCCCCTCCTTTTCTGTTAAGCACATGTACAACATTACTTCTATTGGGGGTGATAAAGAAAACAAAAGTAAATATCCCATAATCCTAAGTATTTCATTATTTTTGACTAAAATGCTCTAGAATAGACACTTTTGTAGAATTCATACTCTTCACCATGCAACCTGGTTGATGTCACAACAAGTTAAACTCTAGTTTATATCTTTAGTTTTACTCGCTAAAAACCATATTAGTGTAGACACACTTAAGGAAATAGTCCGTGTTGCTGAAATGAAACAGAAATTCTGATGTGATTGAATACTTAGGAAATGCTATAGGTAAGTCATTTGTTACAAGATATTAAAAAGAAAATGCTTTAGGGGCTGGCCTCGTGGCCGAGTGGTTAAGTTCGCGCACTCTGCCCCAGGCGGCCCAGTGTTTCGTTGGTTCGAATCCTGGGCGCGGACATGGCACTGCTCGTCAAACCACGCTGAGGCAGCGTCCCACATGCCACAACTAGAAGGGCCCACAATGAAGAATGTACAACTATGTACCGGGGGGCTTTGGGGAGAAAAAGGAAAAAATAAAGTCTTTTAAAAAAAAAAAAAAGAAAATGCTTTACACTAGTGTTAATAATATGGATATAATATATTTCCCCTTACAATTTGGAACAAAATCATGCAACTATTGTGCTATGAAATCTAGTGGAAAGGTTTCTGGGCTGAAATGAATTTATAAATCATGGTACATTCATACAATATATGAAAGCTTATAGTGCAGTTACAATAAATGAACTTGAAGTACATATACCAACATAGATAAGTACCAAAAATATGAGCAGGGCTGGGACCAGCCCGGCGGTGCAGTGGTTAAGTTTGCATGTTCTGTTTCAGCGGCCCAGGGTTTGCCAGTTCAGATCCTGAGTGTGGACCTACACAGCACTTATCAAGCCATGCTGTGGCAGGCGTCCCACATATAAAAAAGAGGAAGATGGGCACAGATGTTAGCTCAGGGCCAATCTTCCTCAGCAAAAAGAGGAGGATTGGCAGCAGATGTTAGCTCAGGGCTAATCTTCCTCAAATATATATATATATGTATTTGATCAGGGTTGATTAAAAGCAAAACAATACTTACCTGTTCAATTTATATAAGGATTTTCAATTCCAGAATAGCGCCATGTATTGCGTAAGAGCTAAAACATATGGATTAGAAGTATAAAAGAACATATGGGGATGATTAAAACTCAATTCAGAAATGGTTACTTCTGGGAAGGGAAGAAGAATGAGAATATGGAGGAGAATAAGGGGTACTTCAGCTATATCTGAAACATTTATTCTTTCAAACAAAAAGAAAACTATAACCCAAATTTGAAAAATATTAGGATGAAAAGATACGGGATGATAATTTCATGAATATTTGTTATGCTAATCTCCGTACTTTGTTTGTTTTTTTTTTTTAACATTTTTAAAAAATCACTAGAATAAAAACTCAGAGCCCTGAAATACAAAGTTAATTTTACTGGCCCTGTTTGATCTGGAACACATTGCTTATTTCCTCTGTTCTCTAATTCTTTCATCAGTAAAATGAAAATGTTAATATTTCTCCTTCCTCACTTTACACAGATGGTAATTGGCTAAAAGCAACAATAACTATAAAGTACATGAAGTTCTATGTAGAATTAAAACACTTAAATCAAGAAAAAAAAAATCTTTTTTCCCTCTAGTAAAGAACTGCTAATCTACAGGAGCAGGAAAAAAATCAATTGAAGGCCACATAAGTTAAAAGTAATTCAACTTAGCTTTTTTTGTTGGTCAAACAGAGTGAAATATTCTACTTATTGACTTTTTTAAATTAGTAAGAAACATAAAATGGTATCCAACAAATATAACAAATAAAAATTGAAGTTCTACTTCATATTATTTGTAGGTAAGGGAAGCAGAGCAAGGAGAGAGAGGGAGGGAAGGGAAGAAATGGACTAGAGGGGAAGGAAGGTAGAAATAGAGCAACAGGGACAGAAGGACACCTATAGAAGAAGAACAGAGGGACACTGGCCTCAAAAGAGAAATGTACAAAGAAGGATGATCCAAACACATACACAGCAGCACCTACAAACAAAATTAGCACTGAGAAAGCATGCAGAGATGCCCTCGTTATGAAGGAGAGAAAATCGAATCACAGTAAACATTCAGACTTGTTTGCAGCTTGCTCATGCCTGACATAAAAATCTTTCCAATCTTTATCCACCAGCCCAGCCCAGCTCCCAGTTCCCAAGACCAATCCTGGCTGGAAGCAGGAGGGATTAAGCAGTTTTTACACCTGCGCTTCAATACAAGTTGCTGGTCATGTCAGCTCCACCAATTTTCTTCAATTTTCTTCAATTTAACCCATGAAGAGTCTCCTCTTCCTAATGGCCCAGTTTGTCTTTTAACAACATGGTTCTGCCTTTGATGCTTCTTCCTGAGCCCATAATGTGATAACCTGCCTGTTTTTATTGCCAGCTATCACTCATCTGGGTTCCCCATTTCTGCTTTCTGTTCACCAGTTAAAACTTAATAACCCTTTAACTTAGTCCTTCAGCATAGAAGGTCTTCTCACCTGGGAAACGTCACTACACAATCTGGATACAAATTTAGCTTACCAAACTGATCATTTTATCTGCATCTTCAGCTGGGGTTACTCCCTGATTTAGTGGGTGGGTCTGATTCTAGGCTCTAGTCTTCCCAACTATGGCCAAGTAGCAACTCAGGACCCCTCTACAGGGTGACCATTCATCCTTACTTATCTGAGACTATCCCAGGGTAATTATTAATAGTGTTCCCTTTCACTCTTGAAAGTGTCTTCTTTGGACAACAAATTACGTGGTCACCCCTATGCTGTTGCCACTAAAGACTTCTAAATCCACATTTCACTTTTATAGCTACAGCTAAAAGTGGGATGTCAATTGTCAACTGTATTTAAATGGCAGATTAATCAATCCAAATGCTTAGTGTGACCATTGACTGAGGATTTATTGCTCTAGTTTAAAAACTATGTAAGAAGATATAGATCATTAAAAGAGAACAAAAGCAATAGAAATTACCGCAGTCAGAAGGAAGAACTACTAGGAACAAAAATGAGTAAATAAAAAAAAGAACAATTAGAACTAGGAAGCAAATTATGAACCTAGATATGACTCTATGAGCAAGGTGACTCTAACAAAGCATCAATACGCTTATTTTATTCGTTTGTCCTAAATCAAGGTCTTGCTCCTTTCTGTTAAGACATGGCTCCCAGATCCCAGCAAAATTTCACTCACTGAGGTATTTTTGGAATTCCCTATGGTGTCTCATGTGAGCTCACAGTCAGTTTTATCTGCCTTGATCTGCTTCCAGACAAAAGCCTTCCCTGGGCCACTTGGAAATAGCCTCCCCGCCACTACCAGCCGTGTGGTACCCACTTGACAGCAATGCTATTTCTCCTAAAGGCACTAACCCAGTGGCCCCAAGGCTGAAACCCCAACTCTCCAAAGTGTACCCTCCAGATTTCTCAGTGTACTCAAGTCATATTTAGAGAAAATAAATTTGGGGGAATATATTCCTTTTAACTACACTTCTTTCAACAAATATTTGTTGTTGATAGCATCCTGCTGGTCACCAGGGCTACAACAGTGTGTAAAGACGGACATGGTAACCGCTTACAAAGAGTTTTTAGTTCAGTGAGAAGAAGAATTAGCATTTATTAATGTTTATAGTATGCCAGGAACTATGCTAAATATTTTATCTGTGTTTTCTTCTTTATCATCACAAGACTAGGAGAAAGGCATTTTTATTATCACCACTTCGTAGGATGTTGCAGTTGGCTGAGAAACGGGCCCCCAAAACTTTCAAGTCCTAATCCCTGGGACCTGCAATGCTACCTTATAAAGGAAAAGAGTCTTTGCAGATGTGATTAGGGCAAGGATCTTGATGTGGGGAGATTATCCTAGATTGCCTAGGTGGGTTCTAAATCCAATCACAAGTGTCTTAGAAGAGAGAGGAAGAAGGAGATCTCACACACCAGAGATAGAGAGAGAAAGGGATGTAAAGACAGAGGCAGAGCTTGGAATGGTACAGCCACAAGCCAAGGAACTCTGAAAAATGCCAGCAAACACCAGAAGCTAAAAGAGGCAAGCAACAAATTCTCCACCAGAGCCTCCCAGGCAGGATGGCCCCACCAACACCTTGATTTCAGAATCCTGGCCTCCAGAACAGCAAGAGAATAAATTTCTCTTGTTTACTGAGTTTGTGGTAATTTGCTAAGGCAGCTACAGAAAACTAATACAGATGGGAAACTGAGGCTTAGTGAGGTAATTTTTCTAAGCTCACAAAGCTAGAAATTTGCAGAGCTAAGGTTTAAATTCAAGGAAATGCCTCCAGAGCTCTCTCTTAGCTACTAGGCTAAGGCACTCTACCAAAATATCTTCTGGGCACCAAATCCATGATGTCTATGTACCAGCATCTCAAAAACTGTTTCATAACAAAAGAGCTCACCCTGGTAGCACTTTTGCTCCTATAGTTCAGGTAGAAATCTTGGGGGCTGGACTGGTGGATAGGGACAGACCCCTTCAATACCCTCCATGCTTCTTCCCTTCCATGGCCTCTGTGCCTTTCTGCTTCTGTCTTCTCTCCTTCCACCAAAAGAAAATCCTCATGAAAGTAGACTCTCACAAATCAACTTGTAGTAGGTCCACCAGCAATTCTATAATTAGGTAAAAGAATGAATTCAAATAATAATGACCTCAATTTACATTATCTGGCAAAAATATCTCTATTACAAATTCCCTAGGTAGCTACATATTAGATAAAGAAGGAAAATGGAAAACAAGTAATAGGAACATTTTCAAAGTAAACTAAGATATTCTCTGGATTCTTTCCTCAATACTATGTTTAATGTGTTTATGTACATCCAATACATGCAAGATCTCACTTGTGATGCAATTATTCTGGCTCCTCTATCTGCTTTTTCCAATTTAGTGAACTGACCATTTCTTCACAAAACATCACTGAAACATTCATTATGCAGACACATTTCTGAGGAAACTTTGCCCAACTGAGAATCACTTTTTTATTGTTAACATAGAGCTGATATGAGGTGTTTCTCCAGAGTAACAGATTCAATTTTGTGAAACTTTGGAAAACAAGAAATAGTTCAGTGCTTCAGAATGTGGAGGGAAGGGTTTGATTTTTCTTCATCTTGGGCTTTGAGCTCAATAGACCTGTCTGATTGCCTCTGAATACGATGTTGCAGTGCATAGAGATGCTTTTTGCTATCATACATCATTTATAACTTCTACAACAATTCTACAAAATTAATACACATTATTATTCTAAACCAAAGAAGCAATATCCTGATTTTGTTATTCTACTGGTCACTGCGACTTCAGTCCATGTATAAATAGCTTACATTTCTATAAATAGCTTTCATTTCTATAAATAGTGATGACAAGTTTTCAAAACACTATCAGTAGTTTTATCTTGATCTGGACTCTCCTCTGACTGCTTCTCTATTTCCTTTCTCTTTCCACTCTCTAATACAGTTGCTTCCTTAGGTTTAATCCATGGTCCCTTCATTTGTCTATATACTCAATTGCTTTTCTTGCAACCATGATGACACCCATGACCTTAAATATCACCTGTACTCAAACATCTCTCCTATATCTGCTTTAAAACTTTAAATAAATAGAAAGAACTCAAGATATCTTTAACATAATACTAACATCATGCTTAATAGGAAACAATGGTGGCATTTCCCCATTAAAGTCAAAAACAAGGTAAAGACAGTAAATAATTCCACTGTTATTTATACATTGTTCTGGAGGAACTAGCCAATACAATTAAGCAAGACTAAAAAATGAGATGTATAAAAATTGTAAATGGGAAGGTAAAATTCTCTCTCCCTCAGGTGACATGAATCAGCAGGACCATGTTTCACAACCCTGGGAACCATCACCCCCATCATATTCTGGTTGTACAGTGTGGTGAACTGGAATGACTGAATACCTTGAAAACCAATAGAATCTACTGGAAAACTATTACAAACAATAAGAGAATTTAGTAAGACGAATGGAAAAAAATAATATACAGAAAACAATAGCTTTCTGATAAAAAAAAAAAACTAGTTAGAACACATAATGGTAGGGGCCAACTGAGTGGTTAAGTTCCTGCTCTCCACTTCAGCAGCCCAGAGGTTCTCTGGTTCTGATCCTGGGCACAGACCTAGCATCACTCATCAGGCCATGCTGAGGTGGCATCCCACATAGAACAACCAGAAGGACCTACGAGGGGCTTTGGGGAGAAGGAAAAAAAAGGAAGATTGGCAACAGATGTTAGCTTCAAGGTCAATCTTTAAAGAAAAAAAAAGAATACGTAATGGTAGAAAAGACAATTTACAGTAGCAAAAAAAAATATATTAAATACACAGGAATAATACTAACATAAAAAGGTCAATATGAGACTTCTGGTTTCCAGTCCAGCATTTAAGGAGTTTAGAGGTTCTCACCCTGCCCTAACAGGTAAAAAGCTGAACAAACTAAAAAATCTACTCTTCCTAGATCTGTCTAGAAGTGAGGTCACAGGGCAAATGGTTCCCCCCAAAATTGGAGAGACAGGAGACTAAAGAGAATCACAACTTACCACAAACCTTCTCAGAAATAAGTACAAGGGTAGAAAAACCTAAACTGTAACTGAAAAATTGCTGGAGACTCAGTGTAGAAAACTCTGAGAGTTAGAAACTTTGGGGGGGCCCAGTCATATGGAAGACCCCGCACTTTTGTGGGTTTTACCTCCAGGAGTCCTGCCAGGTTCTCATAGTGAAAAATGGTGAAAATATTCTCTCAGAGCTTCCAGCTAGGAAAGAGAAAAAGTAATCACTTTGAAACATACCAGAGCATTCTGTTCTTCTTAACAAAATCTGCTCTCAAGAGAACTATTTTGCCAGACCCTATACTATTGGGGTTCTATTGGAACCTAACTGACTTGGGAGAAGGGAAATATCCAACTCTAGCCTGTTCTAGCTATCCTGTCCACCTGAGGTTGGCAGAAGTGTGAGCAGCACTGGGGAAGTTCACAGTCCAGGCACAGCTCACTAAAAGACTGAGATCTGATCACAGGACTGTAGAGTGCTTCCCTGCCCCCACACCTTACCACCACAGCACAGCTTATTTACAGCACTGCCTTTTACCCAGTACGTTATGTCTTGCTTTCAACAAAAAATTACAAGGTGAACTAAAAGATAAAAATCTGTTTGACAAGACAGAGAAAGCACCACAACTAGACTCGATATAGAAGGGATCTTGCAATTATCAGATCCAGAATTCAAAACAACTATAATTAATATGTTAAGAGCGCTAATGCAAAAAGAGGACAACATAGAAGAACACATGGGTAATGTAGGCAGAGATACGGAAATTTTGAGAAAGAATTAAAAAGAAATGCTAAAGATCAAAAACACTATAATAGAAATGAAGACCATTTTTGATGAGCACATTAGCAGACTTGACATGGCTGAGAAAATAAATCTCTGATATTGAGAATATGTCAACAGAAATTTCCAAAACTGGAAAACAAAGAAGAAAAAGATGAGAAAAAAGTCAAAAGGGAATATTCAAAAACTGTGGGACAACCACAAAAAGTGTAACATACACGTAATAGGAATACAAGAAGGAGAAGAAAGAGAGAAGGGAACAGAAGAAATATTTGAAGCAATAACTGAAAATTTTCCCAAATTAGTGTCAGACACCAAACCACAGATCTAGGAGTTCAGAGAACACCAAGCAAGATAAGTGTCAAATAAAATCTACATCTAGGCATATCGTGTTCAAATTGCAAAAAATCAAAGATGAAGAAAAATTGTTAAAAGAAACCGGGGGGAGGGGGAATGCCTTACCTATAGAGGAGCAAAGATAAGAATTACATCTGACTTCTCCTCAGAAACCATGTAATCAAGAGGAGTGTAGAGTACAATACTTAACGTATGGAGAGGAAAAACCCATCAACCTATACTTATACACCCTTCAAAATATTTTTCAACAGGATAAATAGGAGAAAAAAAGAAATAAAGATTTTATCAGACAAACAAAAATAGAGGGAATTTGTTGCCAGTAGAACTGCCTTACACGATATGTTACAAGAAGTTATTTGGAGAGAAGTAATATAACACAGGTCAAAAACTTGGATTTACATAAAGAAAGGAAGAGCAGTAGAGAAGGAATAAGTGAAGGTAAAACGAAAAACTTTCATTTTTCTTATTCTTTTCCTTTATTTGAGGAAGATTAGCCTTGAGCCAAATACTGCCAATCCTTCTCTTTTTTTGCTGAGGAAGACTGGCCCTGAGCTAACATCTATGCCCATCTCCGTCTACTTTATATGTGGGATGCCTACCACAGCATGGCTTTTGCCAAGCAGTGCCATGTCCGCACCCGGGATCCAAACCGGCGAAACCCAGGCCGCCGAGAAGGAAAACGTGCAAACTTAACTACTGCGCCACCGGGCCAGACCCCATTTTTCTTATTCTTAATTGATCTAACAGAAAACAGTTTGTTCAAAATAATAATGGCAATAATGTATTCAATTATGTGTAAGTGAAAAATGACAGTAAAGATTTAAGGGAGGGAGTAATTAGGATTATTTTGTTATTATAAGGTACTAGCAGTACTCATGAAACAGCAGAGTATTATTTGAAGGTGGACTTGGTTTAGCTGTAAAATGTACATTGCAAAGTCTAGGGCAACCGCCAAAAGAAGAAGATATGCTAAGAAAGAAGAGAACGTGAAATCGTATAAAAAGATCAATTAAAACCACAAATGATGGAAAAGGAGTGGAAGAGAAAAATAGGTAATAAGAGCAAGGTCAACCCTCAACATGATAAAGGCCATATAGACAAAGACACAGCTAACATCTACTCAACAATGAAAAGCTGGAAGCTTTTCCTCTAAGATCAGGAACAAGATGAGGATGTCCATGCTCCCCACTTTTATTCACCACAGTACTGGAAGTCCTAGCCAGAGCAATTAGGCGAGAAGAAGAAATAAAAAGCATCCAAATCAGAAAGAAAGTAGCAAAACTGTCACTATTTTCACGTGACATGATACTATATGTAGAAAACCCTAAAGAATCCACCAAAAAATTCTTAGAACTAATAAATGAATTTAATAAAGTTGCATGATACAAAAATCAATATACAAAAATCAGTTGCATTTCTATACACTAATAATGAACTATCAGGAAGAGAAATTAAGAAAACAATCCCATTGACAGTTGCATCACAAAGAATAAAATATCTAGAAATAAATTTAATCGGGGAAGTGAAAGATCTTTACACTGAAAACTGTAAAGACATTGATGAAAAAGTTGAAGAAGACACAATTAAATGGAAATATATTGCATGCTCATGAATGGGAAGAATTAATGTTGTTAAAACGTCCATATTACCCAAAGCCATCTACTAATTCAGTGCAAACCCTATCAAAAGTCCCAAGCTTTTTTCACAGGAATAGAACAAATAATCCCAAAATTTGAATGGAATCAGAGAAGACTCAGAATAGCTAAAGCAATCTTGAGAAAGAATGGTGCTGGAGGAATCACACTTTCTGATTTCAAACTCTATTACAAAGCTATAGTAATCAAAACAGTATGGAATTGGCATAAAAACAGACACATGGATCAATGGAACAGAACAGAGAGCCCAGAAATAAATCCAAGCATATATGGTCAATTAATTTACAACAAAGGAGCCAAGACTATACAATGGGGAAAGAGCAATCTCTTCAATAAATGGTGTTGAGAAAACTGGACAACCACATGCAAAAGAATGAAATTTGACCACTATCTTACACCATACACAAAATCAACTCAAAATGGATTAAAAACTTGAAATTAATACCTGAAACCATAAAACTCCTAGAAGAAAACATAGTCAGTAAACTTCTTGACGTCAGTCTTGGCAATGATTTTTTGGATCTGACACCAAAACCAAAGGCAACAAAAGCAAAAATAAACAAGTGGGACTACATCAAACTAAAAAGCTTCTGCACAGCAAAGGAAACCATCAACAAAATGAAAATGCACCTAATGAATGGGAGAAAGTAGTGCAAATCATATAACAGATAAAAGGTTAATTTACAACATATATAAAGAACTTACACAACTCAATACCAAAAAAAGCCAAACAATCCCATTAAAAAATGGGCAGAGGATCTGAATAGACATTTTTCAAAGAAGATATGCAGATGGCCAACAGATACATGAAAAGGTGCTCAATATCACTCATCGTTGGAGAAATGCAAATCAAAACCACAATGAGATATCACCTCACATCCATTAGAATGGCTATTTTCAAAAAGTGTTGGCAAGGATGTGGAGAAAGGGAACCCCTGTGCGTTTTTCTTGGGAATGTAAATTGGTGCAGTCACTATAGAAAACAGTATAGAGTTTCCTCAAAAAATTAAAAATAGAACTACCATATGATCCAGCAATCCCACTCCTGAGATTTCACTTCAAAAGAAATGAAAACAGGATGTTGAAGAGATATCTGCACTCCCATGTTCATTGCAGCATTATTCATAATAGCCAAGATATCGAAACAACCTAAGTATCTGTCAATGGATGGATGGATAAAGATGTGGTATATATGTACAATGGAATATTATTCAGCCATGAGAAAGAAGGAAATCCTGCCATTTGAGACATCATGGATGGGCTTTGAGGGCATTATACTAAGTGAAATAAGTCAGACAGAGAAAGACAAATACTGTATGATATGACTTACTTGTGGAATCTAAAAAAGCCAACTCATAGAAATAGAGAGTAGAAAAGTGGTTACCAGGGGCTGGGGGGCAGGGGTGGGGGAACTGGGGAGATGTTGGTCAAAGGGTACAAACTTCCAGTTTTAGGGCAAATAATTTGTGGAGATCTAATGTATAGAATGGCAATTATAGTTCATAGTGTATTATATATTCAAGAGTTGCTAACAGCTACATCTTAAATATTCTCCCCACATAAAAGAAATGGTGAGGAGGCTGGCCCCGTGGCCTACTGGTTAAGTCCAACACACTCTGCTTTGGCAGCCTGGGTTCAGTTCCCCAGCACAGACCTATACCACTCACTGTTGGCCATGCTGTGGCAGTGACCCACATATAAAATAGAGGAGGATTGGCATAGATGTTAACTCAGGGCGAATCTTCCTCAGCAAATAAATAAATAAATAAAAACTAGACTGAAAAAAAGAAATGATGATTATGTTATGTAATGGAGATGTTAGCTAAAGCTATGGTAGTAATCATTTTGCCAAATATAAGTGTATCAAATCAACACATTCCACATCTTAAATTTACACAATATTATATGTCAACTATATCTCAGTAAAACTGGGGGGAGGCAGAATACTCTCACAATAGGGAGCTTAAAGAAAATTTGCAGGTGCAATCCTTTTTTCTCTTCTTGCTTTCCTCAATTGTCAGATTCATAATGAAAAGTTTACATCAAATGTTCGAGTCTCTGATATTTCAATGCCTTCCAAGAATAAGAACATGGAGTTGATGGAGTACAGCAAAAACTTAATGTGCATGTACCCTGACATTGTTTATTAGATATTCTGATTTTATATTTGTAGTAAGAGTAATATTGCTTAATAGCAATACAGAAGAGTATGTCTAGAAAATTGGTGTTTCCATAGAAAATTATTAAGAATCTCTCTGACTTCTTTGAGCTATCAGAGATAGAATAATACCATTAGGTAGTTATCTACTGCTGAAGAAACAGATGGCTTTGTTTTGTCTGTCTGTATAACTCAGAATGAGAAAGTCCAGTAATCGTCATTTTTACAATATTATAATATGTAAAACACAAGAACTAAGGTAAAAGGGGATTACTCCAGGGAAGGAAAAAGATCAAATGGTTAATGAAAATTCATTCCATGAGATGATACCTTTCACAGAGACAGTGTTAACTTCTGAGTAATTTAACATTCTGTTGATATCGCAATTATTTCCAGGACAGAAGAAAGACAGAGAGAGAAAGAGAAAGAATAATTTTACATCAAAAAGTACCACTGAATTATGAGACCTTTCAAGATTTTGAATGTAATTTATGTTTTCATACCAGATAAATGAACTTTTTTGACCTGGTGAGCTAGTATATGATTCAATCTGTAGGTAATATGTAACACCTCTTTCTCAGTTGATTAGGTGTACTTTAAGAACACTTCTAACCAATTCAACAGTTTACTCTGTTTTGTTAAGTGTCTTTAGTAGCTGGTGCCCACAAAAGTACTAGCTTTCCCCATCACAGATGATGGAAGGTGACTGACAAAAACATTTTGATGACTAGTAGCAGCAATATCAGCAATAGACCACATTTGAAGTTGGAAAAAGGTACTTCTTAGAGATCACTGATTTGCACTTTATTGAAATGCAGAGAGAGGAAATCCATCTTTTCCTTGAATAAGGTGATTTCATTTTGTTGCTTGTAAACAGAAATACTTTCCCGGAGACTCTTATCATTAATTAGACTAATTTCACAGGGAGAGATGATAGTCACAGCTATTTTCTCATTTTTACAAAACTCTTTCCCGTGTGTTACTATTTCTGAAATCAGAATGTGATTTGTAGTGACGTGCAAGTTTAATTGACTTTCTTTCACCCATGATTCCCCTCTCCCTCAAAAAGAGCTACTGTCAATTTGATGATGCACCTTAGAATGAATAGGGACTTAAAATGCAAGAAATATAGATGAACATATTTATAACCCGATGAACAAGGGAAGTCAACTTTTAAAAAGGATAAGCTGACAGAGAACAGTGGTAGTGTCATTCTTGCCTAAAAGGGCGTTGTGCCTCAAAACATTGTTAGCCAGAATGGTACTTACTTCTCCTCCTCCTCCTCCTGCTGTTCCTCCACCATCATCACCACCATCATCATCATTACCACTAACTGAACAACTACTTGTAGCAGGCACTGTCCCTTTAAACATATTACCTTCACAGATGTGATTTAAATCAATTTGTCCTCAGTCTTAGCTACGCCTTAGAACCTCAAGAGCTTTTCCAACTACAGCTGCCTGGGCATCTTACACCCCAATTCTTTTAGAATCTTTGAGAATAAGGCCTGGACATCTGTATTTTTTAAATCTCCCCAAGTGATTCTGAGACCAGTGTATACTGAGAGTCTCTGTTTTTCTCTACTGCCGCCAAACAGCAACAAGTGCTTGGAACAAGCTATGCTGACTCATGTTCTTATGTCATACCCTTTTGTCATAGTCTTTTCAATCTAAAGAGATAATACGTCCTAAAATTTACAAAGCACAAGAGAAAAAAATAGTTTAATATAAGGAATCATTTCTCTAATATTTTTAAAAGAGGAGAAATGACCATAGAATTAATAGTTTTGAAATTTATTCTTCTGAGAACCAGACTCATCATTACTATCATTAATAATTACCAGGATCTCAAGCACTCAGCCTTGGACTCCAATTTTCAGTATATTTGTCATTCATTGTAATTAGTGTCAAATTCTTAGTCACATCTAGCAGATAAAAAATGTTGGCTGCTGGTAGCTAATTGCCACAGTGAAACCAAGTAACACTTTGGAATGCTGAGTTTCCATGCTCCATAACTCAAAGGGTTCCTGGAAACACATCTCTCTTCAGTTGCTCCCCTTTGCCAGGAGACCCACTTTAAAAGAATGTATCTCTTTTTATTAGTATCCCCACTCATAAAAGTTGCCTCCTTGGCAGCTTGTGCCTCATACAGTAACTTTCATCTGTTTCCTACAGCAATCACCCTTTCTCTGGGGAAAAGCTAATAATTTCACCCACACTGACATCAAATTCTCTTTCACCAAAGTGGCTTCTGAGGAACATCAAAAAGTCCCCAGATTCTAAAAGAATGTGTTCTGTTTTCTCCTTTCTATTGATTTAGAAGATGTTGAGTTACACGGAACTTGTGAGAAACCCTAAGGGATCATTTTATCAGCATTCTGTTAGAAAACGAAAAAACGAAACATATTTTCTTATTCTGATTATTTTCTGAGTAGTTCAATTTTAGCAATATGTTCACTGGCAACACATAGACTCTTTCAGCAGAAGATTTTACCCCATGTGCAAAGTACACGATGGCACCATCAGGCATTCATTGAAGAGTTACCCACACAAATACCATATGCCTTTTAGACATTGGTAGCATGCTTGATCCTGCACGCATACGTGGAATAGAGACACTTTGTTCTAAATAGCTGCTACTTCATTCCTTTGTGAGCGACACTTTCTGGGGGTTTTTTTTGGTGAGAAAGATTGGCCCTGAGCTAACATCTGTTGCCAATCTTCCTCTTTTTGCTTGAGGAAGATTGTGCCTAGCTAACATCAATGCCACTCTTGCTCTATTTTGTATGTGGGACGCCACCACAGCATGGTTTGATGAGTGGTGTGTAGGTCCATGTCCAGGCCCCGAAAATGTGAACCCCAGGCTGCCAAAATGGAGCAGGCAAACTTAACCACTATGCCACCGGGCCAGCCCCTTGTGACCAACACTTTTAATTTTCTTAGGGTAGAATTGTGGGAATGCCTAGAATTTTTTTCCTACAAATCCACAACGGCAGGAAAGGTACTGGTATACCTTTGGCAGTTTCCCTCAGAAGTTGCATTTCATTTCTAACCATAATAAGAATGAAGTCAATAAGACATAATAGATAGAAATTGTATGGTTTTCCTTCCACAATTTACTGAATGCAAACCTTGTTCCTTTACTTCCATAATTTTAACCATGACTGATGAAGAGAAATATTTAGAATAACAGTTTAAAGACAACTGCATTAAAAAAATAAGGTTTAAATATTTACTTCTAATTATACTTGTGTATGTGTTTTGGGCAATCATTCATTAACCAAGAACACGCTGAGCCCTCTAGGTCAAACCACAGAGCATCAGGGAATCCAAATAGTTCTCAGACATGGTCTTCTTCAAGGAACTTATAAGAGAGTAAAACAGACTTCCAACTTGAAAATAATTGTTTTCAGAGATGGTTTGTAAAGAAAACGAATTAGCAAGCTGAGCACACAGTGAAATCCTTCATACGCCTGAGCTCGTTTTCATTATTATCAAAATATCTACTTGTGGAGCTGGCCCAGTGGCATAGCGGTTAAGTTCGTGCTCCACTTCAGTGGCCCGGGGTTCACTGGTTCAGATCCCAGGCGCAGATCTACTCACCACTTATCAAGCCATGCTGTGGCAGGTGTCCCACATATAAAATAGAGGAAGACGGGCACGAATGTTAGCTCAGGGCCAGTCCTCCTCAGCAAAAGGAGGAGGATTGGCAGCAGATGTTAGCTCAGGGCTGATCTTCCTAAAAGAAACAAAAAATCTGCTGGTGACACATAAAATACCCAAAACCAAAAAAGAGAATAATTTGTGTTGGTACAATGTCTGTTACCAAAATGCAAATTAGCTTATACAGGATTGGAAAATGAAGGAATGGTATCAGATAACATGAAATTTGCACTGGTTTATATCTGATTTTTTTAGCCCATTAATAATTTGTGCCATCAGGTATTCGCAGCTGAACTCAAAGAACACTGACTAATGCAGCAGGAGCCAGCTGTGTACCTTTGCCCCATGTCCTTGCTCTTGACTCAGTTCGGTCATACGCTCTCTCTTGGAAGAGCTTGTTGCAGGCTCTCCCAGATCGTTGTATGTTTTGCTCTTGCCTCCCTAACTCAGCAGCCTCTATCTTGCCTTATATCTTCCCCCACCTTCCTATCATCAAAGTATCTTTTTTTTTTTTGGTAAAGTCCTATATTTACTGTAGTTTTTCTCACTTTCTAGGCACTTAAGAGGTCTTTTGAAACTATACGGAAGAGCAGCAGGGGCAAAGGGGAAAAAGGCACCAGTGAAACTGTGTATGTAGAACCATCGGTAAAATAAGATCAAATAAGGGAAATGTATTTTAAATTAGGTTGGTCCAGAATACAAAGGCCTGAGATCCTAAAGTTTCTTTTGTAGAGAGTGAAAAGCCATTAGAGACTTTAGGGCGGAGGTAAGGAGCTAGGAGGATTGACAAAGCAATTTCCTTGGTGCAGCAAGGGCTTCTGGAAATATGCTAGTCTATCCTCATCCTTTTATAATTAAAAACTGAGGTTCAGGAAGGTCACTAGCTTGGTCATCACATTCACATTTATTCATGGCCTGTGTCTCCTGGTTCCCAGACCAAAGCTCTTATGACTATATAAAAGGCATTTAAAAAATAATGTGATGGCTGCTGCCACAGTCCATGAGCCAATGAGGACCTGATCTATGCAGATATTGCTAGAAATGGAAATCTATTTGTGAGACTTAATGAAGAAAGGATCTGTATTTAGGCGTGGTGAATAGCTAATGAGTGATGAGTTTCTCAAGTAGTAACCTTGTATATGTCATTCTTTATATAACAAATTACTAGAGGTAATTCACATCTGTTTTCTGTGATATTACATAGACTATTAAGGTAGTATTTGGTAACACTTAACAGGGTTAAAATGTAGACAGTGTGGCTTAGCTCTGAAAATAAGATCAGAAAGAGACAAAAGGACAAGTTAAGCCATGTATAGGATGGTGGAATTCTTCCAAGAAGCTGGAACAAGAGGATGTTCTACTCTGCTTTTCTCAGGAAAGGCGTCGCCAAACAAGAAAACCCTCCTCCCTCACAATCTGGCTGCTAGGAAGAGAGAGTCAGTGAAGACTCCCCAGTTGTGCTGAGGAAGCCAATCATTCATAGTCACATGGCCAGCAAATCACACCCGTGTAGCATTTACAGAGCTTGAGAAGGAGATGCCACTTGGTGCAATGGGCTGGTCCTTTAGGGAGACCTCACCAGAGCAGCATTTCCGTAGGGCAGTCCAGCTTCTAAAGTCTAAAATGCTTATTTTGTCAGTGCACCCAGAGTTCATCATTCTCTAAGAGACTAACACCATTCTCCCATGTTGACCAAACTCGCAAAAGACTGCAGCATCCACCAAAACGCCAATGAGTAAAAGTGGGCCATATTACCTAGGGTCACTCAAAAATGCACGCATTCTCTTTGAAAATCTATTTAGGACACCAAAACATAATCAGAAACTTGTGCAGCGTGCAAGGGAGCAGAGGAAGGGGAGTTATGTCAGTGACCTAGAAGCTTATGTCAAGGATCAGTGACAGCCTCAGGCATCCGCATGCAAGCCCACATAGACCTGCCACACAGGCAAGAGAGCACATGCTCACTGGTTAGGGCTGCAGCAAACCGGCTTTAAAGAAACATTTAAAGAAATGTTTAATAAAGAAGAACAACTTGAAGTTAGATTTTGGAGCAATTATAAGCAACGATGTAGGAGTTGCAGTTAGAACCTTTACAGGATATGTGAGTTAAAAATAATTCAGAGCAAAATTTTACTTTGCTCAAAGTTCATATTTTTAAAAACTATTTTATGAACTCTTTCCAAGTAATTTCAGTAATCTGATAACAGCTGCTAATTACACTATGAAGAAAATTAGTGAATTAATTGTGCTTATCTTGGAAAAGTCTTCCGGAAGATTGGGGTGGGAGGGATGCTTGCTTAAAATTGCTTGCTTCAGAAATAGTTTAGAGAGGGTAATGTGGTAAAATTGAACAGGAAGTCCCAAGAAAGATAAACACACAGCATTATTAGAGAAAAAGGAAATGCTTTAATAGTGCCTAGAAATGTGACTTAATATTAAATTAAGACAAAAAATAGGTGTTTCATTCAATTGGATTTATTTAAAGTTTACTATTAAAATTAAGGCACAAAATGTGCATCAAATTAAAATCTTACATTAAAATCTGTGAAATCCCATAATTTTATTTTGACCAAACTTTTTCATCATTCCTTCAAGCCTGGTTTGGGCCTTTTAGATGTTTTCCAAGTTTTTATCTTTTTTATTAAAACAAGCTTCTACTTTATCTAATCTGATACAATGATAAAAATATCAATATAAGGTAGTAATGAGTTCCAGCGTCTGCTACTGTTCTGCTGCCTGAGTTCTGTGGAGGGTTTGTCTTGGAACAAAGAGCTTGATGGAACAGCTCAGCAAATTGCCTGATTCGGCTGCTGTTTCCAAGAACTTTGGAATCTCCTTGTGGCTTTGACCCCAGAATGTAACCATCCCTTTATAGATCCTTCTATTCATCTTCATGGTGACTCTTTATGATAGCAATATACTGTCAGGCTGGTCTTCCTGAGTACAGAAAAAAATGACCTTATCACAGAAATGAATAGATATGTGGGTACAACATATACACAAGAGGAAATACAATCACAGAGGAAAATCCAAGTCCAGCTTTGTCTCTCCCTCAATTAGAAAGAATTATGACTATCAAGTTAACTCATCCCACCATTCTCCTGGACTGGAATGCTTCCACTCTGAAGTTGGTAATTTCTTTCTTTGCTTTTTTTTTTTTTCCTTTTCCCACCCCTATCTCCCTTTTTAGGCTGAACTCTTCTCTCTTAGGTATTCAAACAATCTTTCCATCCTTGTTCTTCAGTTGCTACTCTCATTTGTGTACAACTATATCACAGAAATAATTCCTAAGCAATAGGACTGGGCTAGAGATTGCTGATAATATAAAAATACAAGATATAGTCTCTAACCCCCAAATGCTGTAATGAGGAAGGGAAAACAGGTCCATAATACAGTTAAACAAAAATACAAATTGTTCAAACAGATTTTACTCCAAAAATATTTACAGAATGCAGAAAGTACTTCTAGAATTCAGAGACTGAGAAGATGGGTGTGGGCTGGGGGACACCTAGCAGTGTGGGATGGAGCAAGGAGAGCCTAATTTGGGATGGTGGACCTTTTGACACCTCCAGATTCTCAGTGAAGGATAGACTACAGCATCTTCCATAAAAAAACTAACAAAAAAATCCTTAATTAGTGTAAAACAAAGGGCGAAAGCCTGAACTCTGAGAGCCAGATCTTCTGGTTCAAATCCTGGATCTTGCCACTTAGCAACTACAGGCAAGTAACATAACATCTCTTAACTCAGTCTCCTCATCAGTAATATAGAGCTGTGCTAAGTATAAACAAGTTAATATAAGTAAAATACTGTGCTTCACACAGAGTGAGCACTGTATCATGATTGCTGTTATTACTATTATTAATTGCTGATGACAACAAGGGCTTCCAGACGCACATATAGCTTTCTAGCAACACCCCCAGCCACAAAGATGTGGATCTAGTCTTGAATGGACAAAACATGTCACATTCCTTTTTTTTAGTAACCAGATTCAATCAACACAAATAGTTAATTTTGGTGAGGGGAGTTTAAAAGTGGGTAAGTGGGAGGGAGGAAGAGAAGAGAAAAAACAGGTGATGGTGATCAGATCACCTCCAATTTCAGATCATACTTTCTAAGCAAACTCAAACTACGATCCCTTGACCTTTGACTTAATAACAGCATGTGCAGAGCATTTACCTCTTTATGTTTTCGTTAAAATTCACAAATTCTAAAGTAACTTTCCAAAGACTTTCTTTGCCTCCACCTTATTTTGTGTATTAATTTCAAAAGCTGTCTCAGAAGCACAGCTTATTTTTTTAAGCACCTTTCTCGTTTGCATGTAAAACTCTATCTTGCCTTTCATCCTTGATGAATATCAATAAGATACTTTAACTTATCATTATAAGTCCCAGAAAAATGCCATATACTTTGCTCTTGCATGCCTTGACTGGCATTTAAAAGCATTGTTGGTGGCAGCTGGACAAATGCTTTTTGGTGGCAGCTGGAGTGGGTGAAGGTCCTTGATATTTAGCATAATGCCTCAAATTATGATTTTCATGGAAACATTTCTAGGAAGAATTCATGAGCTGGGAGGGCCCATGAGATAGAAAGGCAGGACATGTTTAGATATAGCTGACAGCTGTAATCAAGAGTAAATGCTGAGGCCAGGGCTGGAGTGGGGGTGGGGGGGAGCCGGGAGGCAGGCAATAAGTTGGAAATCAAGTTTTTCTTTACTTTAAATTTGTACTTCAACATCTCGTTTACATGTCATTCTGTTAAGGAAACCTATGTAATTCAACTCTCCTGAAATAATTTGCATGTGGAACATTTCAGAGGAAAAGTAAAATAAAAATTGAAAGTATTATTGGCATCTCATTATCGTTATAATAATAGAAGCAGTATCTGTGGTGCGCAACAAGTACTTTGAAACAAGTTTCAGATCCTAAGAAAGGCAATGGGTTTTATAAAACAAGACTTGAGAACCTCTTTTATACAGCTGTATCATAAAAAAATCAAAAGAGGAAAGAGAGTTCCCATAGGAGAGAGTAAAAAGAGACAGATGGAGGAAATGAAAGGAACCAAAGGAGAAAGGCAAGTTAGTAAACACGTCAGAATTAAACAGTGATACTGTTTTCCCTCGTACTGAGTGTTACTGGTAGGGACAACAGAATGGGTTTCTCCTCATTCCCTTTTCTGTTGCTATTCTGATTGTTGAAACCATTGAAAAGAAGTGAGAACACTACCAATCCAATATACTGTTTAAAGTTCTTCAGAATAAGACAGAACACAGAATTTAAATCCTGTATTTACTGGATTCCAGGGATGTATATGGTCATGGGCAGATGTCATAGCGTGTAAGTTAGGAGCATTAGAATGAGCTAAAGCCCTAGTGTTATTCAGAAGGATAATAACAATGTTTATCAATTTCAGACTAAGTATGATAGTACTTACTTAAAATAGCTAGGATAACTACTTAAAGGAACAAACACAGAATACACAAATTCAAAACAGTAAAGAGAGAGCAGACAGAATGAGGAAAAGTCCAAAAGAATGTAGGAGAAAAAAAGAAAAAACATAAAAATCAGACAAATAGAAAACTCATAATAATATACCAGGCAAGTATTAACCCCCAAAATTATGTAGTTATACTAATAGCACATAAAATAGGCTTTAAGACAAAATACAAAACCAGAATTGAAGATAGTTGCTACATAATAATAAAATGTTCAGTTTACCCATGCACACCTAAGAACATGGTCCTACAGTAGCTGTAACAAATAGGAATATTAGGAGAAATCACAGTGGGGGATTTTCACATACTCCTCTCTTTTCTGTTAAACAAGCAAAATATAATCAGGAAGACTATAGTCAATTTAAACAGCACAATTGACAAGTCTGATGGTGATGAACATATATGGAATGTTACACACACATTTGGAGAATAAACCTTTACTTTTAAAGTACATATGGAACATTTCAAAATTTAACCATGTACTTCGCCACAGTGGAATTAAGCTAGAAATCAGTAACAAGAAGATAACTTAGAAAGAAAACATAAGAACCCTTTCTAAGCAGTGAGAAAAAATCATAATGGATATTAGAATATGTTTATACTGAGTGATAATATAAATGCCAAGTATCACAGCTAAGCGAAGGATACAACTAAGGCAGTACTCAAGGGGAAATGCACACCCTTAGATGCTTACATTAGAAAAAATAAGGTCCCATAACTAAAAATATCCTACCTAGTAAGGTAGAAAGGAGTGGCACAAGAAACCTTTAAAAAGTTAGGGAGGCAGGACTTCCAGTTACAAGGGTGTGAAGAATTTAGCGAATTCTACCCACAAGAAACAAGTATAAAACTGTGAAATTGTCTAAATGCGCTATAGCAGGACTCTGGAAATTGACTGAAAGGAAACAACAAATGAAGAAATGTTTGTTCCTGAAAAACTGCTGGAAATGTGGGTAACAACAGTGCCGGTGTGAGGCCCCCATGGCCGGGACTGCTCACCCACCCTACCGGCTCACTTAATGAGAATGAAAGTTTTACTGGGGGGGATGGGGGAGTGGGCATGAAAATCAAACCAGCCAGTGTGCTGCCAAAGGGAAAGGCTTTGATTTGGGGCGGAAGATGAAAAGCCCTACTAGACATATTGACAGTAAAAGTGCCAGACTTGGTAGGAAAAAGAGAAAAATCTACAGATCTGTAGCCCAAGTAAGTGGTTTTGGTTAGGGTGAATGATGGACCACCAGAAATCTAATGGGGAGATCCTGGAAATGAGAGACCTAAAGGAGGACTGGATGACCTCTCTATACATTTCTGGGTCACTGTGAAAATATGTGTATGTGCAGGAGAACTCCCAAAGAGCCAAGCATAAAATAAAAACCAACACAGACTTGACAAATGGCTGAACTTTAAATAAACTCCCCAACGCTTATCCAACCAGATCCATCAGCAGGGGTGGGAGACCTACAGATTTGAGATGTTTCAGCAGAATCTCAGCCCAAATTATTGACTTATCATTAAGCTGTGCAAACACAGCGGGGATTTCTAGGAAATCAGGCTACAAAAATAAGAATAACACAAACAACCCAGTAGGATGATTATAATAAAAAAGACAGATAATAGCAAGTATTGAGAATGTGGAGAAATTGGAATCTTCATACACTGTTGGTAGAATTGTAAAATAGTATAGCTCCTTTGGAAAACAGTCTGCCAATCTCTTAAGAAGTTAAACATGGAGTTATTATGTAACCCAGAAATTCCACTCCTAGGTATATACCCTAGAGAAATGAAAACGTAAGTACACACAAAATCTTGTACACAAATGTCCATAGCAGCATTATTCATAATATCAAAAAATGGAAACAGCCTAAATGTCTATCCACTGATGAACAGATAGATAAAATGTGGTCGTATCCATACAAGGCAACATTATCTGGCAATAAAAATAAGTTAATTACCAATACATCCTGTAATATGGATGAACCTTGAGAACATTATGCTAAGTGGGAGAAGCCAGTCACAAAAGACCATATATTGTATAATTCCACTTATGTGAACCTTGAGAACATTATGCTAAGTGGGAGAAGCCAGTCACAAAATACCATATATTATATAATTCCATTTATATGAACTTTCCAGAATAGGCAAATCTTTAGAGACAGAAAGTTGACCAGTAGTTGCCTAGGGCTAGAGGACAGGGAAGGTTGGGGGAAAAAAGGAAGTGACGGATAATACACAGGCTTTCTTTTGGAGGTGATGAAAACGTTCTAAAATTGATTGTGATGCCAGTTGCACAACTCTGTGAATATACTAAAAATAAGTTACTTGTTCACTTTAAATAGGTGAATTGTATGATATGTGAATTATATCTCATTACACTATTTTTAAAAATCGAAGTAAAGCAACAAACTTAACACTACAAAACAAATAACACAAACTAAGCAGAAACATCAGCAACCACACACCACAGGGGAAACAGATTCACAAAATGTAAGTCCAAACAGTTACTAACCACAAAAACAAAAACCATCAAGAAAAAAAATTAAAATTCAGAGTTGCTGCAAAGCCAGTTTTTAATAACAACAACAACAAAATAAATGAAGCATGCCAAGAAACAAGACATTGTGACCCCATATAAAGAAAAAAAAGCAATCAGTAAAAAGTAACACTGACGTTGGATTTATTTGTTAGCTTTATATCTGATAAAGGACTTGTATCTAGGATACAAAGAGAATGCTTTAAAACTCAATAATAAGAGAACAATACAATTAATAAATGGGCAAATATTTTAATAGAAATATCACCTAACAAGAAATACAAATGGCTAATAAGCACATGAAAAGGTGCTTAACATCATTAGTCACTAGGGAAATGCAATTTAAAACTGCAATATTACACACATCCTCAAGAATGGCTATAATCCAAAAGACTGACACCCAAGGGCTGGTGAGTATGTGGAGAAACGGGAACCCTCTTACATTCCTGAGGGGAATGGGAAATGGTGCCACTCTTTTGGAAAACAGTTGAACAGTTTCATAAAAATTTAAAAATATACTTACACCCAGGCAAGCAATTCTACCCATGGGTAACCCCTGAGAAATGAAAACGCGTCCGCTCAAGGACATATATGCAAATCTTTAAAGCAGCATTATTTATAATAGCCAAAAACTTGAAACAATCCAAATGTCCATCTGACAGGAAATGAATAAACAAAACATTTTATACCCATGCAATGAAATGTTAATTTCTATTAGTAGTAAAAAGAAGCATGCTGTACATGATATAGCTTGTATACACCTCAAAATAGTTACACTAGTGAAAGAATCCAGACACAAAAGACTACATATTGTATAGTTCCATTTATAATGGAATAGTTGCATAACCATTAGGACAGTGAATCAGTGCTTTAAAAGTATCCACTGTACCACCAAGAGATCACCATACTTGGGTGGCTTTGCCTGAGAGTCCTAGAAATATTTTTAAAAACTTAAATCAAATCTCAAAAGAATAAGTTCTGAGGATCTAATGTATAGCATGATTCCTGTATTTAATAATACAGTATGTTTTTTTTTTTGAGGAAGGTTAGCCCTGAGCTAACTACTGCCAGTCATCCTCTTTTTGCTGAGGAAGCCTGGCCCTGAGCTAACATCCGTGCCCATCTTCCTCTACTTTATATGTGGGATGCCTACCACAACATGGCTTGCCACAGGGTGCCATGTCCGCC